>NW_007728165.1:72555-133800 GCF_000696425.1 Galeopterus variegatus | reverse complement strand
CTGCCTGACTCGTTTCTCTTAATATTATTCTTTCAAGGTCCATCCATGTTGTTGCAAATGGCAGTATTTCATTCGTTTTTATAGCTGAGTAGTATTCCATTGTGTAGATATACCACATTTTCCGTATCCACTCATCCGATGATGGACATTTGGGCTGATTCCAGCTCTTGGCTATTGTGAAGAGTGCTGCAATGAACATTGGGAAACAATGTACCTTCGACTTGATGATTTCCATTCCTTTGGGTTAGGGTTAGGGTTAGGGTTAGGGTTAGCATTTCTAATAGAAAGTAAAAACATTTGGAATTGTAACATTTTACTTTCTCAAAATTTTCAATTATAATAATTTTAAATTTTTTGAGAGTTAAATTTCTTGAGAGTTATCTCATAAAGAACAGGTATGATATCATCCACCGCCACCTTCTATAATATACAAAAGTTGATAGCTCATAATTATGGCTAAACATTTATTTTTTCATGTGGTATATATTTATCAAGTGTCTAGTGTATGCCAATTATCATGTTAAGCTTTGGAAATGTTATGGGGAACAAAATAGACATAATTCTTGCTATGAAAAAGAGAAGTAGGTAATAATAATGATTATAATAGTCAATATTCACATGGTGCTTACTTGATGCCAGGTACTTCTCTAAATCCTTCACATTTTAACTTATTTTAATCCTCTTGTAAACCTATGTGTTTGGTATTATTATCAACCTCATTTTATGGATGAGGAAATGAAGTTCACACAGCTAGTACGTATGGAAATTAGATTTGAATCAGACAAATTGACTCCAATGTTAATTATCTTCAACATTAAGCTGTATTTCAATGCATGTCACAGATGAAAATATTTTGTTTAGATCTTTTAGTAGCTTTTCTATGAATATGTTTTCCTATCAAAATGCACAGTATTTAATTATATGTTTTAGATGTATGACATCTTTAATACAATTATTAAAAAATATTTAGATTATTGCAATCCAGAAATAATGAATAATCTAAAAATATAACTAAGTTTGATTTATTCAACACAATAATAAATTATTCCATATGCTCTTCTGTGTCCCAGCAATTCACAACTCTCTCACATTTTTCTAAAGGTATCATACTTTAGAAAAATAGTCTGATTGAGGAGGGTGTATTTCATTGTTATCTCCATCGAAGAATAAAACATGAAGTCCAGGGTTTAAATTCTTTGACTTCCTTATATGAAAGAAAGTTGTAAATGCATTTAAAGTCTAGCATCATAAAGTTTTATGATAATTTCAAAAGTTTTTAGATTTTGAGTGAGAGATGAATAACTATTTCAAATCTGAGAGGAGACATCTACTTTGCTCTCTGCCTCTCATCTTTGCTCATATCTCCCTGCAAACAACCAGAAAAATGTTAGGAGAAAATCAAGAGTAGTAAAAGAAGAATATACTTTGTATATTCTGTGGAAGTAACTTGCCCTTCTCTTAAATCCTTCCGAACTCATGATACCATTACTGACACCGTAAACACTAGTGGAGTACTGATTCATTCTAATTACTCAAGGTTACCAATGACTCAGTAGAATAAAGATACCCTTCACTGCCTCCTAACACATTGAGATAATTGTTGCTATTTTTCCATGTTGTTTTTTCTTTCATCAGTTCTCAGAATTCAAATTGAAACTTGTAACTCTAAAGACCTATGGATATTGTCCTGTAATTTTCCTTTTTTGTTGTGTCTTTATCTGGTTTTGGCATCAGAGTTACGCTGGCCTCATAGAATGAGTTTGGGAGAATGCCGTTTCAATTTTTTGGAATAGTTTTTGGGTCTCTATTTCATTTAGTTCTGCTCTGATCTTAATTATTTCTTTCCGTCTACTACCTTTAGGATTGGATTGTTGTTTTTCAAGTTCTTTGAGGCATAGTGTTAGGTCATTTATTTGAAGTCTTTCCATTCTTTCGATGTAAGCATTTACTGCAATAAATTTGCCTCTAAGTACTGCTTTTGCAGTATCCCACAGGTTTTGGTATGATGTATCTTTATTTTAATTAGTTTCAAAAAATGTTTTAATTTCCTGTTTAATTTCTTCTCAGACCCATAGGTCATTCAGGAGCCTATTGTTTAGTTTCCATGTATTTGTATAGTTTCCAAGGTTTTTCTTATTATTTATTTCCAGTTTTAGTCCATTGTGGTCTGAAAATATACTTGGAATAATTTCAATTTTTCAAAATTTTCCGAGACTAGATTTGTGACCTAATATGTGGTCTATCCTAGAGAATGTTCCATGACTGATGAGAAGAAAGTATATTTTTTAGTTGTTGGTTGAAATGTTCTGTATATATCTGCCAGGTCCAGTTGGTCTAACATGTAGTTTAAATCCTGTGTCTCTTTGTTGATTTGTTGGCTGGAAGATCTGTACCATACTCAGACAGGGGTTTTCAGGTCACCCGCTATTAATGTATTAAGGCCTTTTCTTTCTTTAGGTCTAAGAGTGTTTGCCTTATATATCTGGGTGCTCCAGTATTGGGTGCATACATATTTGTTATTCTTATGTCTTCTAGCTGGATAGATGCTTTTATATAGTGGCCTTCTTTGTCTTTTTTAATGTTTTCTGATTTAAAGTCTATATTATCCGATATAAGAATAGCAACTCCTGCTTGTTTTTGATTTCCATTTGCATTGTATATCTTTTTCCATCCATTCACTTTTAGCCTCTGTCTGTCTCTATTTGTGAGATGGATCTCTTGAAGACAGCATATACTTGGGTCTAGCTTTTTAATTCAATCAGTCAACCTGTGCCTTTTTTTTTTTTTGTCTTTTTCTGTGTCCGGCAATGGATCGCAACCCTCAGTGTTGCCCCCGTACCGGACCGGGGACCGGCAGCGGGATTGCAACCCTCAGTGTTGCTCCCGCGCCTCGCTCAGCCAGTGAGCGGGAACCGGTCTGTATGTGGGATCTGAACCCTCGGGCGGGAGCGCCGCCGTGCTTCCCAAGCGGCGCACTATCCAGTGCGCCACCGGGCCGGCCCCAACCTGTGCCTTTTGAATGGGGAGTTTAATCCATTCACATGATGAACATTGATGTAAAAATCCTCAACAAAATATTATCAATCAGAGTATAGCAACACATCAAAAAATCATACACCATGATCATGTGAGATTCATCCCAGGGATGCAAGGATGGTTCAACATATGAAAGTCAATTAATGTGACACGTCACATCAATAAACTAAAGGACAAAGACCATATGATTACCTCAATAGATGCTGTAAAAGCATTTGACAAAATTCATCATCCCTTCATGATAAAGACTCTAAATAAATTAGGCATAGAAGGAAAGTATCTCGATACAATAAAAGCCATCTATGACAAGCCCACTGCCAGTATCATTCTGAACGGGAAAAACTGAAGGCTTTTCCCTTAAGGACAGGAACTAGACAAGGATGCCCACTCTCACCACTTCTATTTAGCATAGTACTGGAGGTACTAGCAGAGCAATCAGATAAAAGAAAGAAAGAAATCACATCCAGATCAGAAAAGATGAAGTCAAACTGTCCCTATTTGTCATGAATACATATTGTCCCTATTTGCCTATAAATACATGATACTATTTATAGAAAAAGCTAAAGACTCTATCAAAAAACTCCTAGAGCTGGTTAATAATTTCATTAACATTGCAGGATACAAAATAAATGTTCTCAAATCAGTTGCATATATATTCTCCAATAAATAGCTAACAGAAAGAGAAATAAAAAACATAAGCCCATTTACAACAGTCACACACACAAAATAAAATACCTAGGAATCAATTTAACCAAAGAGGTGAAAGATCTCTACAATGAGAATTACAAACCACTACTGAAAGAAATTAAAGATGATACGAAATGATCGAAAGACATTCCACACTCTTGGATTCGAAGAATTAACATTGTGAAAATGTCTGTACTACCCAAAGTTATCTACGGATTCAATGCAATCCTCATCTTAATACTAATGACATTCTTTACAGAGATAGAAAAAAAAAAAAAAACTTCAACATTCATGTGGAACAACAAAAGGCCCTGAATAGCCAAAGCAATCCTGAGCAAAAAACATAAAGCTGGAGGCATAACACTACCCAACTTCAAATTATTCTACAAAGCTATAGTAACCAAAACAGCATGGGATGGGCATAAAAATAGGCACTCAGACCAGTGGAACAGAATAGAGAACTCGGAAATCACCCCTCAGGCTTACAGCCATCTGGTATTTGAAAAAAGGAACAAAAACATACATTGGGGAAAAGACTGCCACTTCAATAAATGGTGCTGGGATACTTGGATATTCATATGCAGAAGAATGAAACTAGACATGCTCCTCTCATCATATACTAAAATCAACTCAAAATGGATTAAAGACTTAAGTAAAAGATCTGAAGCTGTAAAATTAGTAAGGAAAAATTTGGTGAAATACTTCAGGAACTAGGCCTGGGCACAAACTTTATGAACATGAGCCCGAAAGCACAAGCAACAAAATAAAAAATAAGCAAATGAGACTATATCAAACTAAAAAGATTCCATTACAGCAAAGGAAACACTCAACAGAGTGAAACAACAACCTACAGAGTAGGAGAAAATTTTTGCTAACTATACGTCTGACAAGGGATTAATATCCATAATATACAAGGAACTCAAGCAATTATACAGTAAAAAAACAAATAACCCAATTAAAACATAGGCAAAGGAACTGAATAGATATTTTTCAAAGGAAGACATACAAATGGCCAACAGGTATATGAAAAAATTCTCAACATCACTAGTCATTAGGGAAATGCAAATTACCACCAAACTGAGATATCATCTCACCCCAGTTAGACTGGCTATAATCAAAAACAATGAGAATAACAAATGCTGGCGAGGATGTGGAGAAAGCGGAACCCTCCCACCCAATTGGTGGGACTGTAAATTAGTACAGCCATTATGGAAAACAGTAAAGAGGTTTCTCAAACAGCTACAGATGATCCACCAATCCCACTTCTGGGTATATACCCAAAGGAAAGGAAATCGTCATGTCAAAGGGATGCCTGCACTCACATGTTCATCGCAGCTCTGTTCACAATAGCCAAGGTATGGAACCAACCTAAATGTCCATCAATGGATGATTAGATAAGGAAAATGTGGTATATATACACTATGGAATACTACTCTTCCACAGAAAAGAATGAAATTCTCCCATTTGAACAACATTGATGAGCTTTGAGAAACTTATGTTGAGTGAAATAAGCAAAGCATGGAGGGATAAATACCATGTGTATTCTCTCATAAGTGGGGACTAAGAGATAAAGAAGAAATGAAAGAAAGACCACAGTAGTGTGTTGGACTTGCAGAGGGAGAGAACGTTCCTAGGGCTACAAAGTGGAGTGGGGAAAGGGCAATGGGGAGGGAGGTCAGGGATAATTGAGGGGATAATTGGGTGGTAACAATTTGCTTTGTACCCCATGAATATTCATAACCAATAAAAACAAAACAAAACATTAAAAAAAAAACTATGGACGGCCTCACACCTGGATTGAGATGCTTTAACCTCTGTGCCTTCTAAGCCACAAACAATCTTTAAGATTTACTGGTTACGAAAATGCCTTATGATTCCAACTAGCATCTGGTTCTGAGACTTAACATCTTTTCATAGACATTGGACTTCCACCTAATTGCAAAGGTGATATATTTGGAGGTGAATAATGACTGCCTTGACCTCATTCTTTGTCCCCTGTATCCAAGTTTAGATCAGGTTTAAGTAAACTGTTACTTAAACAGTGTCATGATGTTAAACAAAGTTTTATGCTATGATGCACAATTGTCATGTTATGCAAAATGTAAGCATTTACTTGTTGATGGAAATTATTAAATAGCTAGAAACTAGTATTGATATAATATAGCAAATTTTACTTTTCTTTGAAGTTTGTTGAAAACCACAGAACAATAAACCTTTAATGGCTTGAATCTTTTAAATTGAATGTTCTAACCTTGTACAAATGGTTCTTGGCTGGAAAGAGCAATTGAAGGTAACAAATCAGGAATCGTCTGTCTGCATATGAGGAAAAAAAATCTTTCTGAAGTCTAAATTGGTAACATGTTGTTACTCAGTTGGACAATAAGCTGAATTTTCATCATTTCCTGGCTAAAGTGCAAGGAGAGAGAACTGATACATTATGCAGAGACCTCATTGGATCCTTCTGATATCTGATAGACATAGACAGTGACACCTGTGATGGAATCCAAACCCCAAAGAAAATGTTGTAATAAAACATGCAGAGAGACATTTAATTTCTCCGTAAGTTTGAATCATCACAAATTAATTTCTTTTGTCTTCTGTTAGCAAAGAAATGTAGGTGTGTGTATGCCTTTACTTGTTTTGCTGTGCTTGTCTATACTTGCCTCTATAAAAATATTTATGGACTTAAAGTGGACTTTCAGCTAAAACGTTAGTTGATGATGTTTCTGCAGAAAAACTGTCCATATAAGTCATCATACTTCTGCTTGTTGTGAGCTGTATAAATTTTTATTGTATGTGTATCTTTTTAAGTATTTGTGAACCCTATTTAGAAGAAAGGTGAGTGGATCTGTCCAGAGGAGTGTGCCTGTCTTAGTTTGTACAAAGCTAAAGTGCAAAATCAGGAAAATAAGAAACTGGGGCTTTTTCCTTGAGTTTGGTCTGAATTGCAGAACTGAGTGTGTCTACTCCATTTATCATTGAGTAAAAGAAATGCTGTAAAATATATTGCCATTTTTTCAGTTTAATTCTCCTTGAGTTTCATTTATTTTTATTTTTGCTTAAGTAAAACTCTTTATGAAGTGTATCCAACATGCAAGTATTTATCTTCCACTTTAGAGTTACCTCCCTTTCATGAATTTGGGAAAGGGTGGAGAGAATAAATTTGCTCCCTGCTTTTCCCTTTCATTGAGTGGTGTTCTTGATCCCAGTCCTTTTGAAATTTGCCTTTATTTGATTTTTTTCCCTCCAGGGTGGATTCCTGCTCAATTCACTTCTGGTTATAATCTAGCACTCATTCCCTTTGATGAGATGTGGCTTCATACAGAGCTAAGAGGAGCCAAAGCAGCTCCTGCTACTACTTCTTTCATCTGTTTTCTGATGTGCAAACTTCCCACCTACTTTGCAGAAAACCTTGCTATGGACCAACATGGACTGTCTAGTTCCACAATCCACTACCTGTCCAAACAGTATACCTCTCAAAATCTAAGTTAGGCTAGGAGGCTCTGACTGGATTGTGCAGGCAGGATGACCTTCAGCACCAATCCTGCAGAAGATTCTTGCTCACCTTAATCCTCCCGTGTGAGTTCTAGAATCTTACCTTTATTCTTTTAAATGGCCAGCAGGTTTCTGTGGCACACACACACACACACACACACACACACACACACACACACACACACACACCCCTACCTCTAAAGGAAAAAAATATTCTAAACAACAATTTTAAGACCTCATAGCATAATTAATATAGCATTTCATGTAATTTTTTAACTTTGAAAATTTGATCCCATGTCTGATTCAAATTAATACCTACTAGAATAAATTTTCCCTTAAACGTACTTCCTTAGCATATCTAGAATCTACTCTAAATCTTTGACATTTTGCTTGCTTTATGAGCTGGAGTTATACAAAGCACCAATTTTCTCCATAGCTTCTCTTGATCTGAGTAGGAGGGAAGAAGCAGAACAGTACTGGCAGGGCAGAATATCAAGCTTGTGTTTTCAGTTCATTTGATAAAGATTTAACCCTGTGAGTGACTCTAAGATTTTAAAAAGGTCATTTACTTCTCCTAGGACTAGACCAGGACTGCCTAGTAGTAATATAACGTGAGCCATGTATGTAATTTAAAGTATTCTAGTAGCTGCATTTAAAAAAGTGAAAAGAAAAAATATGAAACTAATTTTAGTAATAAATCTTATTTAACCCAATGTATCAGTCAGGGCTCAAACAGAGAAGCAGACCCAGTAGGAGAGTATGCAGATACACGTATACAGCAAAAAAAATTAGTACAAAGAATTAGCTTATGTGATTGTAGAGACTGACCCAGCAAGTCTGAAGCTAGAAGACAGACAGTCAGGAGGGGAAGATTGTGGATGGGCCAGCTTGAGCCCCTGGGCATGGACCAAAGCTGTCATCCACAGGCAGAATTTCTTCCCTTGCCCTGGGAAAGCTCAGGCCTGTTCTTAAGACTTTCTAATGGAATCAGGTAAACTCATCCAGATTATCCAGAACCAGCTTCTTACTTAACATCAACTGATTAGTGATTTTGATTACATTTGTGAAATACCTTCACACAACTCCTAGATTAGTGTTAATCTGCATAATTTAGGGTAGTAGCCTAGTCAAGTTGACTCATCAGTAAAACTATCACACTCAGTATGCCCCAAATAATATTTCAAAATATAATTAATGTAAATATTGTTAATGAGATATTTTATTTCTTTTTTACACTAAATCTTCATTATCTAGTGTGCACTTAACACTTATCACACATCTTAATCTGGACTAACATATCATGTACTTAATATGTACACATGTCTGGTGGCTACTGCATTAGACGGTATAGGTCTAAACAGGGACAAGGAGTGATTAGGCTGGTTATTGTGTATTTTTAGAGCAGTGGTTCTCAACTGGGATTCATTTTGCCCAACATGGGGATACTTGACTATGTCTGAAGACATTTTTTATTATCATGACTTGAGTTGGGGGTGGCGGCTGGCATCTAATAGGTGGAGGCTAGGAATACTGCTAAATACCCTAGAATGCAGAGAATGGCCCCACCCCACCCCAAATAATGACCCACCCAATCCAAAAAGCCTATAGTGCTAAGGTGAGAAACCTGCTGTGGAGTAGAATTTGGAGACATTAAGGAAAGATACAAAAAATGATGAGAGAGACAGGAAGGTGGAAGTTTTCTCTGTCCTTTGGAGATCTTTCCTGGCACCTTGGAGAAATATTTTTGGAGATCTGAATGAATGCATCACCTCTTTTATATCTACATGTCCATCTGCAAAGTCAAAGGTGGGAATAGGATGGACAAGTGACCCTGTAAATAGTAAGATGACGAATTAATGAAGAAAATGGCAGGAAATCTTCACGGTAGTGGTTACCTCCTTAACAGGTGAATTAAAGCCAGCAGCTGTCTTTTCTGAAGATATTTAGAGTTTTTCTATGGTTGGTCTTGATTTTGTAGACTTCTGGAAAACTTACAAAAATGCAAATGCAAATTTTCAAATGGAGAATTTAAAATGTGTACAGTAATTAGCACCATCTCAGACCATCTGTGGAATAAAGTTGTGATAAATAAATAAATAAACCTCATTAGCATTTTCTAAGAAAAACCATGTATTTAAGATTAAGTCACTTTTCAGAGGTAGTAATCATATTTGCAAACTCTAATCTCAAATTTACTTCTATCCAAATTAACTGCAAATTCAGAATTAACTTTACTTTCTAAGCCTTGGCAATGTATGTATACTGAAACTAGCAGTAAATTGAATATATTTGTTAAAACCTGATACTTAGAAAAAATATACAACTAACATTCTATGAAATGTGTCATATCTGCTTGCAGTAATTATTAGTTAAATGTAATGCCAAATGCTGATTATAAACATAGCTTAGAGTCAATACTGTTGAAATATATTTCCTATTAGTTGTTACAGTTCATTTCACAAATTCTTAATTTAATATGAAAAACTAAATCTTCCTAAATCTAAATGACATTCTTATTAAGGATTCTTAATTTGTATTGAGAGTAATTGAAATGAAACATAATCATAGTTTGTGATCAATTTTAGCACTGAAAATGGTGACAACCTATCTCTGTTGACATACATTTTTAAGCTTTTTCAAGATAACTATGATTTCAAAATAACTCTGATTTTGAGATAACTCCAATTTTCCCCTTATTTTAATAAATAAGCAATTTATGTAGCAGTGTATTACAAAGACTTTCTGTTTAGACACCAATAAGCTTGTTGTATATAATAATTTAGACTTTGTGGTGGAATTGTAAAGTTGTTATCATAGCTATGGTTTAAATTTTATACTATTTTCAAAGAGTTTTTAAATTATAAATTCTATTTTTTCCTAGAAATCCACAAAGAAAAGACTGAAAAGCAGCAGAAACCTGAAAGGAAAATACAAACCAAAGGTATATGTTTAATTTTACGTTTATTCTTACTTTTTAAAGGATATATATTTTTGTATGTCTATATGGGAAAAAGTTTCATCTTTAGTGTTTTTTGTTTTAAAATATTTGATATTGTTTGAATAAGTGCATTTAATCCTCAGTTAACTTCTGATATAAATGCTTATCAGAATACGTTCAATGATTGAAATCAAAGTAACATTAAAATGTGTGGCAATCTTTGTAATATTTACAACCGGTTTTTACTTAATAAAGTAATACATATATATAACAATATATATTTTGACTGACTGAGAAAATACTTTTTCCTCTTTTAATAAATTACTGTAATAAGTCAGAGCTCAATTTTTTTAACCTGAATTTCTGATGCCATGCAATACCTTTACAAAGTTTGGTGGAGATGTTCAGTCATTTTATTACCTCCCTGAAGCATGTCCTGGCCCCACAGCTTTTTTACACAGCCTCAAGGGGAGACGGACAGTGACAATGTGATGATTAATATCCCTTTCAACTGAACTAAATCCAGTAATGGCAGTCTTACAGCAGAAGCATATTAATAATGGTCAGCATTGTCTTGTTCATCTTACAAGCATCACTTTTCTGGGGGTAACCCATGTAGACATAAACTTTAAAGA
The DNA here is from genome assembly GCF_000696425.1 of Galeopterus variegatus. Lineage (NCBI taxonomy): Eukaryota > Metazoa > Chordata > Mammalia > Dermoptera > Cynocephalidae > Galeopterus > Galeopterus variegatus. The sequence continues at coordinate 123,009 of NW_007728165.1, read as the reverse complement.
ACCTTATTTCAGAAAGCAAAGACATTCCAAACAGTGTATTTCCATGCATGCCCAAGTTTTTGATTATGCATGATTTTGGATGACCCAGGGTAAAGATAAAAATCTCATACTCATCATATTTATGCGATACAGACTGAAAATGAAAAAATTTTCCTGGGATAAAAATTATATGTTGTCCAATATTTATTATCAAAAACTGGCTAATGCAAAATTATCTGTGGTAAAATCTACAGTTGCAGATAGTGAAGTTTCAAATAATAGACATTCTAATTTAACTTAAATTACACTAGCATGTAAATCTATATTACAATGCCACGCCATTGTTTTTAAAATACTTTTCATGTACTTCCTTTTCTTGAAGAGCTCAGATCATTCTGCAGTTATGATATCTTTAATCTTAATGTTTGAGTTCATTCCAGATTGGTCAGCCAATCCTTATACAATCAGGGCATTGAAGCTCACTCAATTGAAACCTATTTATATTTGTACTTAGGAAACTAATGTCTTCCTACTGTTCTCTTTCCTTTTTTGGTTCTTAATTCCTTTGGTAAGGGAAATTGGACACAGCTCTTGACTAAGTGAACCATGACTGAACTGGCTATATGCTTCTATCTGCTGGAGGTTAAATAGAAACTCAACTGGTTCCACACGATTGGGGTCTCTGCAGTTTTATCTTGTGGACAGTACTATTAATTTAATAGCAATGCTACTAGAGTGAATGTAGTGATGCAGATGGCACTATTAGCATTTTGGACCTGGCTCTATTAGAATCCTTCTGTTAAAGTCTTTGAGCAGTGGGGTGTAGACTGGGTTTATTAAACTAATGAGTCTTCCATAATTAAAACAGTGAATTTGTTTAAAGTTTAAAATCAATTTCTCAAAGGCTGGGCTGGAGATTAGTAACCTGAATATATTTTTTGAGTAGACCGAATACATTTTGGGAAGGTGAATATTTGTCAAGAAAGAGAAAACGGAGCTGTTTGACACTGAACTGGGCATCAGAGATAGTTTATTTTTTCCACAATTTGTATGTGTGAATGTAAACAAAAAAATTATTTTATTACTTAATTTCCTTTCTGTAATTGAGGTAGAACAATGACTGCTCTTTATTTCCAAATAGGTCAGTGAAAATAAATGATTTATTTATAACTCTTCTTATATGTATGTAAAGATTTTATAACAGTTCTTATATGGAGATAAATACTGCTTTTTGTATGCCCTATTCCATGTCAGTTATACTTATATGTGACAGATAGTTAGGAATTGAAATTGTTATCAAAACATTTTGAACTCTTACAAGAAAAGATACAATCTATCCTAGGTAATAGTAGACAGTGAACAAACCAGTAAATATGAGTCTAAAAATATTTATTATTGTGAAGCAGGTGCCTTTAGGGGGGAAGATAAAAATTTTGGTGGCTGGGTGGTTTGCTCAGTTGGTTAGTGTGTGGTATCAATAACACAAATGTCAAGGCCGGCTGCCCAAAAAAGAAAAAGAAAAATTGGTAACGTTGGAAGCTAGATCATATTCTACTGTCTCTTTCTCTCTCTCTCTTTTTTTTTTCTCCTTCAAGGGATTCATATTGTATTCTAAATATCTTAGGAGTGTGGAAGTAATTGTGAAAGCCCTGGGAGTCTGCACCTAGATGTTTTACTCATCCACTGGAATATAAAAAATCAAAAAACATGTTATCACAGAGAATATATATTTCCAAAACAATTCCATACAAAAATGCTAACTAATCAATTTTTAAAGTGCCAAAGAATTAATCAGTCTTAATTCTGATTATTTTTTCATAGAAAATTAGGTACTTTTTATAGTCATTCACATTAAATAATTTTAATTAATTATATCATGCTAACTTTTATTTCTGCATTGTCCCTCTGTTTATTTTGTTTGCTGTTTTTCATTATGGAAGAATACAGCGGTTTCATGGAGCTAAAGGATAAGATCCTTAACTTGTAACCTGGCAATGAGTACTGATTATGGTTTTAAAGGTATAACCACTGACATGCTAGTTAAGGTTTACCTTTGAACTAAATTAACCTCATTTTTTTTTTTCACATAAGGAAGGGAGGTAGGAATTTATTTTATAAATATAAACAGAATAATACATGTACTTGCGACCCTGTATTGAATTCCTAAAGTAATACATTGGAACATTAAGCTTGCATAGAAAAAACTTGCAACCATAATTCAACATTTCCTAGATTACCAAATGTCATTCACCAAATTGTTGCTCATATAAACGGCCCCTGGTGAGTAGAGAGAAGGAGTTCCCTGCAATAGAGTATTTGTTAGCTTGAAAAATGTTGATTCCATATCAGGGTGATGGTTTCTAATGAAAAGTTTTATAGGGCAAAATGATCTTGCAGAATACACTTGTATTTAAAGCCTAATATTTTAGAATACATTTCTTTAAGCCTGTAACAACTAATAAATATTCAGAAGGAGATCAATAAGGCAGTCTTGAAATTTCAGCCCATGAGAATTTCAGATAAATGGATACTCATTGTGGGTCGTAGAGCCACATGTTAGGTAATAAGAAGTGTTGACCAGTCAACAGTTTGGAGATCCTTTGTAGGCGTAAACAACTCTGACCACAAATGTGTTAAATGGAAACATATATACAGACCCTCTGTAAGTAATTATGATGTTTGTCATTAATAGAAGGTCCCCATCATGATTGTTAAAGAATATTTTTCTGATCCATGGTAACTACTCCGATATGCTTATTCAATAGACAAACTAAGAGCACAGTATATGATTTTGACAGAGAAGAATGTCACCATCATTTTCTCCTACTTTTAGAAAAGTCTCAAATTAACCAATCTAAGTTAGAATCAAAATCTGGTAGCTTCTGGCTATGCAACCTTGGACAAGGTAATTAATCTTTCTTTGCCTCCTTTTCCTCATCTGTAAAATGATGATAACAGTTATGGTAAGGATTAAATGATTATGAAATGAATATATAGAATTCTTAAAAGGATTCTTGGCTAATTTTAAACAGTAATTATCAGCTAATTAACTAGTCCTTTTAATAACTCTGATTAGATAAGTGACAGTCGCTTATTGGTTTCTTATCTGCATTACTTTTTTCTCTATATTTTGTACCACTTAATAGCCACCTGATCATAGGCTGAAGGACTTTAAGATGTGTCATCCTGAGATTCTGTAACACAACGCTAAATTACCTTTACTGCCATGTCATCGCTATAAATGGGCTTCCCTTAAGAAATTGATATCATATGAGTGTTTATCTACTATGTGCTAAATACTATACTTAATCTTTTTTATCTAATATCTTTGGTAGGAATGCCAAATGGCTTATAACAGGTGCATTAGTTTCTTGCGGCTGCTGTAACAAATTACCACAAACCTGGTGTCTTAAAAAAACAGAAATTCATTCTCTCACTGTTCTAAAAGCCAGAAATCCAAATCAGTTTCACTGGGCTAAAATCAGGGTGTCAGCAGGGCCACACTCCCTCAGAGGCTCTAGGGGAAAATCTGTTTCTCATCTCTTCCAGCTGCCAGCATTCCTCGGCTTGTGGCTGCACAACTTCAATCTCTGCCTTCCAGGTCACAGTGTTTTCTCCTCTTCCATCTTCATGTTTCCCCTGCCTCCCTATAGTAAAGATACATGTGATCATGTTTAAGGCCCACCTGGTTTATCCGGGATAATCTTCCCATCTCAAAATCCTTGACTTAATCATATTGCAAAGTCTTTAATGACATATAAGATTGACATTCACAGATTTCAGTGATTGTCATGTGTTTAGGGGGCCTTTACTTAGCCTACTCTCTTGCCCTACACAAGTTTTTAATCTTATCAATGGTAAAATAAACTAGCTACCAGGTAAATTGCTCCAACAACATCCTAGAGTCAAAGGAATAATCAGAGACAGAGCATTTAAAAGGGAAAAAAAGTCTAAACAAAGGGTGCAAGCCAAGTCAGATTTCAGAGAGACTTATTGTTAAGTACAAAATATAAGTATTTACAGGTAGGAACCACGAAATGGCAAAGGTTTTCATGTTTACTGTAATCTGTTCATGGGAGTAAAATAACAGCATCGTCACAAAGATTTTTATATATCTTCAGATATCAGCATAGCAAAAGTAAGGTGTAAAATTATTATGGTTAAGGAACTCAGGTTTATGGGAATTATTCAAGATTTCCTTATTTGGGGGACCAAAACCAGTAAGAATAACTCTATTATTTTGGGGTTCTTTTTCGGCAGCAAGTTGGGCTTTTTGTGGTTTTTGTTTTGCTTTCCTGTCTATGACATGTGAAGAGATTAGTCACATTGGATGTAGGATAAAGTTTTGTATGGCCAAGTTAGTGCCATGATTCCCTTAAAATATTATAATATAAATTCCTCATTAAAAATTCATCTCTAATGTGCATATGTCTAAATTGGATAAAATCTTCACATTTTATTTAAGACATTGAGTAATTTAGGAACCTAGGTGGTCAATTAATTTTGGTATTTGAAAAGGCTGATGTAGAATGTGAAAAGTCACTGGACCTTCTTACACAACTCTCATCTGACTTAACAGAGGTAACTAAGAGACTTCTTTTATTCAATGTATTCAAGCCCATATTAACGTCTATCGCATAAAATGTCTTCATCTATCTGTATCCTTTTTGCTAATAATTGACATCACTATCCACTTAAGCGATTCAAGCTAAAAAACTTGGAGTCATTGTTACCAGTGGTGGCACTCAACACTGACTGCAATTTAGAATCACCTGGATAGCTTTTAAAAATATATATCCATGTGCAGACTCCTTCCTGGGGCCATTAATGTTTGGGAGGTAAGGCCAGGATTTGACCCAAGCTCTCCTAAGGATTCATAGGTAGCCAGAGTTTGATCACTGTCAATTACACTCATAGCTTAGAGTTCAGGGACATCTCGTAATGGTTTCTTTTGACCAGCCAGTGTTTTGAAACAACGTGCAACTGGATGCCTTTAGATGGGGCCTCCACCTTCTGTTTACTACAGTCTGCACAGCTTTCTTATCACCACTGGAATCCATATTTATTTACTACCACATCTATGAAGGTATTTGAGTTACAGTCCCTGCCATACATTTGTTGGTCTCTTTCAGTACCAAAGCCCTAGTCTGCTTGGCCCCTTGTCATATTACCTCTTCACTATAATTTAATATACTTTCTCTCTCTTCTCCCACTGCTATCTCCTCCACAATCATCTCTCACATTATGACAGTCAACTTCTAAATTGATTTCCCAGCATTAACCCCTCAAGTCCATGTCACTTATAAGATTAAAGCCATTTGTTGGAGTCCTGGTAGCTAAAAGATAATAGCCACATGTTCTAGCCTGGCATATAAGACCCTCCTCATACAATAACCCTACAAATTTCCAGCTTTTTGAACTTTACCATGTATCTTCCCTGCTCTGCTACCTCCTCACCAACAATCAGCATACAATATAAGCTTCCCCTTTGTCACCTCCAGCACTCCACCCCACTAAAGCCCACTATGCTGTAGGCAGGCTGAACTGTTGGGTAGTCCCTAAGCAAGCATTGAGGGACGGCTACTGTCTTATAACTCTGTGCTTCTGTATGCACCGTTATCTCTGGCCTCTGGGCCCCTGCTGTGTGATCACTTGCCAGGGTCCGACTTATTTCTTTGATTCTCAGATGGAGTGTCGATCCTTTAAGAGGCCTCTTCTGCTATCCCTCACTGGGGGCATTTAGGCACTTTCTCCATGCGACCCCAGCGTTTACTTTTGACAACACATATTAATTGTGAGTAGATTGATCTAACTCACTGCGGGCAGGAACTGTGTTTGTCTTCATCTTTGTTCTAGGTCAACCTGGCCCCTGACTCAGGATTCTGTGCTTCCTTATCCATGAACAAAGAGGTTCATAGTCTCTCAGGTTCCTACCAGCTCTCAATCTGTGTGCTTACATTAAATTAAAAATCATTCTAAATTCTAACAAAGTATCCAACACATTCAATAAATACTGAAATAATAAATTAATAAATGAATGATTTATTTCTTCTATTTTGTTAAACTCTACTTGATTCCTATAGACAATTTTTGCATTTGACATTTCTGTGTTTATTTTTAAATATATACACATATAATTATTCAACTTTAATTGGGCCATTGTAATGTCAAATTTATTTGGTCAGCAGCAATGAAGAATTTCATTATAAAACAAAAACTATCTGTAGCGTGTAATCTGAAAACACCCACATTAAATCAACAAAAATTGTAATAATACAGATGAAAGCAGTACACATCAATCTGGGTAATTTGAATATGCAAAAATAATTCCACAATCTAATTATCCAGAGAAATAATAATTTATTTTTACTTTTTTTTTCTAGTTTTTTCTTACATGTGGTTGTTTATTATATATTTCCTTGCTTCTTTTGCAATTGCAAATTCCATTGTTGATTTTAGATAACATTTAGGCTCCTATCTAACTATTAAACATGTCGTTTTACTCATAGAAGAAACCAGAAAAGACAAGATTACCTGGTGGTAGACATATAACTAGATGAAAGAACTTGTTCCAAGAAGGCTCCTAGACAAAAAGAGGGCCTGCTAGGCAGTCAGAACAGTAGGTGTCTGCTACATCCACCTGGACTGTCACGTGTTCTGGTGAGGAATTGCCCTCAAAAATAAGGAGAAGTCCACACGGCAGAAGTGTATGCCGACAGCCGGCAGGTGGGCAGCATCAGAGCATGTTAGCTGGTGGGAATGGGAGCTATTCTGGCAGGCAGACAGTGACAATGGAAAAACTGTCAATAGCCATTAGGTGACAGTACACATTAATTTATTCACAGCACTTACTTTGTACCAAACACTATAGTGGGCACTAATATTTCAATGGTAAATAAGACCCAGTCCCAATGACAGATCTGAAAAAGAAAATCCACAGTTATACCACCATGTAGAGAGTACTCCACAGAGATGTCCTAGAGGAGAGATGCAGTTTGAACTCTGGCTGCCTCAGTTGCTCAGTTGCTGAATAGATGACTCCAGTTTTCTGGTAGAGCCTCAGAGGAAGGAATGGTTGTTCAGGTGTGAACTCTGTAACCTAAAATGGAAGACATAAAAGCTAAGTCCTCCAGAGGTCAGTCCTCAAGAAACCAGATGGGAACTTGCCTAAAGGGACACATCAGAAGTCTAATTACTAGTATTACTATTAGTATTAGTAGTTTCCTAGGGCTGCCATAACAAAGTACCAAGAACTGGATGGCTTAAAATAACAGAAGTTAATTGTCTCACGGTTATAGAGGCTAGAAGTCCAAAGTCTAGATTTTCGCAGGATTGGTTCCTTCTGAGAATTGTGAGAGAGAATCTGTTCCCTACTTGTCTCCTAGCTTTTGGTGGTTTACTGGCAATCTTTGTCATGTACCTGAATCACTCCAACTTTGGACTTCATCTTCAAATAGTATTGTCCCTGTGTCTCTGTCTTTTCATATTCTGTTTCCTCTGTGCGTATCTGTCTCTGTGTTCAAATTTGCCTTTTTTATAAAAAACACAAGTCATATTGAATTAAGGAACAGCCTAATCACTTCATTTTAACTTGATTGCTTCAGTAAAGGCCCTATTTCCAAATAAGATCACATTCTGAGATACTGGGGGTTAGGACTCCAACATACCTTTTGTGCGGGACACAATTCAACCCATAATTCAACAAAGTCAGAGGAATATTTTTAACAAGGGTGATTGAGACCAGTAATACCGATTGACTGGTTTAGGACTTCTTAAGTTTCTGGGAGACAGTTGCAGGTTTGGAATCAGAGGCTGATAAGAGATTTAGCTGAGGCTCAAAATCCAAAGAGAATAGGGCAATTAAAATGTGTCTAAATATCCTGGGGCCCTTCGTAAACTGCTCTCAAAGCCCACAAATTAATTTAGTCATCCTGTATTGTATAAACTTTTATTTTTGTCTTTTCTTGGTTGTACTGAATTGACTCCTTAAAGTACAAATTATGTTTTCTTTTCCTCTCTGGCAGCTATGAAAGATAAACCTGGAAAATGAGAACAGAAGTCTTTACACAAAGCTATGCATCACCGCCTCCATAGTGATTGTTCACTTATGGGGAAGTGATTGCAATTCTTACTGTGGCTATGTAGCACCTAGTGAAGGGGAAATTGCCCATAAAATTAAATTAGATTTGAGAATGAAACTAATATTTTAATGTTAAATAATCTATTTTGTGATTTAAAGTATATGTACTATTTGATATTTGTTGCTTTGGGCAGTTTGCCACATCTTTACTTTAATGTATAAATAAAAGGAATTTTATTATGAAAAAGAAATATGTACATTATTGAAGGGAAGAGCATAGATAATGTACTAAGAGAATCCAGTCAGCACACTTTGTCTCATAAGAACAAGTTTACAGTAAGATCTGGGACAGAGAAGGGGGTATACTTTTGGATGAAGAGTACCGGTTTAGCAAGCAGATAACTATATTCTTTTCCTGCTCTGCCATAGACTTTAATGAACCTTTGTTTTCTTATCCATAAGTAAAGAAGTTCATGCTAGTTGACCTCTAACATTCCTATCAGCTCTAAAATAATGTGCTTATACTAAAGTTAAAATTATAAATTCTTCCTTTAGGATAAATGGATAATACAATCTTTGAGAAGTTTTTTTTACTCAAGAAAGCTTTTCTATTGAGTTGATCATTGTCTCTTAAAAAGTGTGTAGATCATTTCACCTTAGCACAGAATTGAAATTCTACCAATTAGTTACAAAAAAATGAAACACACACGTAGGCATATACAGTAACCAAGGGTACGGCTGACATTTTTGTTAGTAGTGGCTAAAACAGAATCTTTTTTTAAGTTTTATTATGATTGTGTATCATGCTCTTTCATAAAAAACAATGATGAAATAAAACATAGACGTAAATGAATTTTATGAAGCCGTTTGAACTGTTTACCTATTTAAAATATATAGACTACTTTAGTACTAATACTGACCACAAGAAAAGTACCAGAAATATAAAAACTAGAGAAACTAATTTTAAGAAAAATCAGTAAAATCTGTTACAAGTAACCACACACTCCTCAAATTCTTCTACAATGAAAAGGAATAATGCTCACTGCTTATCTATCTGATTTCTTTTGGTTTGGTTACTCAAAAGTAGTCCTATGCAATAGCTCTGAAGTCAGGTATGAGTTCCAGAGTAATGGTTAATAAATTTACTTGATCAATTGAAGAATGCAGTAGAATATACAAATCAGTATAGGGCTGGTTGGTTAGCTCAGTTGGTTAGTGCATAGTGTTATAACACCAGAGTCAAGGGTTTGGATCCCCACACTGGACAGCTACCAAAACAAAATAAAACAAAACAAATCAGTATTTTAAAATTTTTTACTCCAAAACTTTTGATTTGTAAACTGAGGAGCAGAGAGATCAAGGAAAGAACTCTAATAACCTGTCCCCTACTGTTTGGCCCCTACAGAGTGTTTTGCCCAATAAGAACCACAGGGTCAGGCAGACTGTGAGCTCTGATACATTTTAGAAAAAGACTCAGCCAGTCTGGCATCTTTCAGCGTCAAAAGCAAAAGCACAGAGCACAGCTTGGGGAGTGCTGGAGAGGGGCCACATGGGGAGGGTAAGAGATGCGCTTGAGTGGAATTGAGCTGAATGTTCTGGTCAGGAAAGGTCAGAGTCTGGGCAAGTGCAGGAACAGCAGGGCCGTGCCAACTCAGATGCCAAACATCAGGGCCATTCCAACTGGTGGATCCCATTTGTTTTTAATTATCAGCATACCGAAGGGACTTTTGTTTCTTGTAAATAAGGATGACAAACAAATTAAGCTCTAGCAGGTGCAAAAAGCTTATTTTGTCCTGAGCTAAAACTGCCCTGGCTAAGATATAACTTAGACCAAACAGGGCTGGTGACCAGGAAGTACTCTTTTCTTATTCCATCTGAAAACTGCTTAGCAAAGAGATGCACAGGCAAATTCAATTGTTGTAGCAAACCATTTTTATTTTAGATTGATTGTTAAAGCAGTTGTGGATTGTTCCATTGTTGAAAGTCATTTCAAAGCTTGGTATTTGAACATAGTCTTGCCAGAGTTTGAAGTTTCTATCCAAGAAGCTTTAGTGGCTGTCTGCCATCTTGAACAGCTCCCTAGAGCATATGGGTCCAGCTGCTTCACTAAGCAGTATTGTAGTGTTATTTCTGAGGGGGATAATGAACTTCCAGCATACAGTACTGTGACTGTAAATCAAAACTTTGACCGGGAGGAACTAGATTATTCCCCAGGGTAACAGGAATGAGGCATTAATATGCTAATTTCAGTCTGAATTCAGCCCCCTTGCTCTTTTAATTTGGTATTAATTCTCCCCTTTATGCCTGTGCACACGTCAATCTTAAAATCCTTTAGTGGAATGGACAGCCAGCTGTCTGAGGTGGGAGGGTCCCATCTCTTTCTGAGGCAGACACAGATTAAGTGATCCCTTGGGGGGTCTTTCCAATCAGGGCTCTGAAAGCACAGCTTATCTCATGCAAACTTGGCTCCCCCTAGAGAAACTTTAAAAGAGGCTTTGTTTTTGCCAAGATTTTCTTTTGGTTTTTAGCTTAATTAATAGTGATCTGAAGGAACCAGAATAAGCTATTTGCGGTCAGTATGAATGCTGATTTCCTTGCCTCATTTTGTGAGATATTCATATTGAATTTAGTAGCTCAGAAATACCTAAAAGAACTGGTAAATGTGAAAAGACAAAATAATGTCTAGGTGCTCTAAGATGTTTTTTTCCCTCCTGTTTCTCAGTAGGTTTTAATTATTTAAGAAATTTTAATAAATTGTGAAAAATTGTAAATGATCAGAAGCAAGCATTGCCTATTACATCTATACCACATCATCCATGAACAGAATTTAACTAGAAGGTGTGACAGACACCATGTGACAGGCCAGGGATACAAAAATAAAATAGCCCCTAAAGATTTTATGTACTGGATAGTCAGACATATCAACAATTGTAGTATTATTATTTAATTATTAAAATAGAATTATGTACATGGTGCGATTGGTGTATGCAATAAGTAGAGATCAAAGGAAGCTTTATAGAGAGGGAGGCATTTGGATCAAGACAATGGGTGCATGGAATAGGGGAAGGAAATAGAAGAAATGTGGGTGTGGGAATTGTAGGTGGCAGGCACAACTTGGCCTTTTGAGGGCACATGGTGTACTTGTGGAACTCTGAGCATTTTATCATAACTTGAAAATAAAGTTCAAGGAGAAATTCCTGGTCAATGACATTGGATTGGTAAGCAAATGTCAGGTCTCTAGAGCAATAAAATATTTTTATATTTGATATAGTACCCACTTTGTGACAGATACCATGCTAAGCAATGAGGAGGGAGTGCTTATATTTATAACAGGTGAGTGATATAATTAGATTTTCATGTTAGGAAGGGTATACTGGGATAGAATGATCTAAATCTAAATGTTCAAGAGACTAGTCAGGATGTTATTATAACAGGTGTAATAACAATATGCCTGAAATGGACAACCTGCTCCAACTCTCTGAATAGTCTCCTGCCCCTTTGTCCTTCTCACTCTTACTTGGGTAATTTCCTTTCATCTCTCATGTGTCACATCCTTAAATGTCACTTCTACCAAGGGACCTTCCACAAATATACAGACTAGATTATGTCCCATTTTATATATCAGCATGTCACCCTGAATGTTTTCTTCATAGCTATTATACTAACTGCAATTGCTACCTTTGTAATTATTTGTTTAGCATCCATCATTCATTAGCTTGTTGACATCACGATGACAGGGATGGAATCTGTCTTCAGAGCCTTTAGCACATGGCAGGTGTTCTTTTTATATTTTTATGTAAATAGAGCTAGGGGATATATTATTCAATAAAAGAAGATGGGTAAGAGGATTATTAAAAAGGTATGATTAAATGAGCTTGGTGAATGAACAGGGTGAAAAACAAAAGAGAGAGACGAATTGGGATCCATCCCATGTTTCTAGCTTGGACAATGAGTAAGAATTATGACTAAAGTATGAGGTAAGATCATGACTTAAGTTTGAGTCTTGTTGTAATGTTTAATTGGATAACAACTCATATTAAATTAAATTCTGTTTTCTTTGAAAAGATTAGGTATCATTCTAGTCTCGTTCCAGTATATTTTCAAAAACTTTTAGTGTAGAATGTTTCTGTAGAAGATTAACACATGCAGTTTAAGTTGACTGTTCTTTGCTTCAGTTCAAAAGAATATGTATTTTTGTCCTCATCTTTCTGGCATTCATTCACTATTAAAGTTAGGCTCTTTTGACATACAGCATTTAAAAAAAAAATTTCCAATTCATTAAATTAAAACTTTGGAGAAGCTGAGGGGTGTTCTTATCTTTGCAATCAGACCTGGATTTAGTACTAGTCTGTGCTTGGATATGAATTAAAAATAGATATAAAAATAAACCTATAATTATCTTGAAGTTTAAACCTCTAACTACGTAAAATCTTGAACCATTTAAAGAAAGATGTCTAAAAGCAGCAGGTTAGTTTTGACATCAAAAACTATCATGCAATTATCTCATCATTTATTCTTTAAAAAAAAAAAAATTTTAAATTTATTTTATTCTTAAATAAAAAGTATTATCTGTTTCTTTCCAGTTACATACAGAGAAAGAGATAAAGAGAAAGACAAAGAGAAAGGAAAAGAAAAAGAAAAACCTGAAAAGAGAGGTATGGATATATTCTTATTGCTGTTGTCACACCTTGAACGCTGCCTTTCGACCACTTCTTTGCATTCAGGTTTTAGATGATCATGCATTTCTTTTTTAAAATCATATTATGATTATTTTCTTAGAAGAGAACCTGAAAGAGGAATTTCTGGGTTGAAGGGAATAAAATATTTAAAACTCGTGAACTCTTACCACTTTACTTTCCAGAAATGTTGTGTCAATTTTTCCTCTGGCAGTTTGGAGACTGCCTTAGCAAGCAAGTAGGATATTATTTCAGAAAATACTTGCCAACTTGATAGGTAAGAAAGCAGATCGCTTTTAACTTGATTAATTTGATAAAGTACTAATTAGACTGAACATTTTTATTTTTTATTTAAAAATTTTTTTTATTATAGATAACACTATTTCATTGTTTAACACGTATAGATATACTGTGAAAACCTTCCTGTCACTGAGTTCCCATCCCATCCCTCCCCCACATACTCATGTAAACCATCCTTTTGACTTTTATGTGCATCCTTCCAGAGCTTTATTATGCATTTACTAGATAATACAAATTATTGTTTATCCCTGTTTTTTATACAGTATCTAGTATTTCCCATATTCTGACTTCTATAACTTAACAACATATCCTAGAGATCATTCCACATCAGTAAATAGATATTTTCCTCATTCTCTTTTAAAAGCTACATAAGTATGTAAATGGGAATATATTCTCCCACTTTAGCTTTTAATTGCTTATTGTAGCTTAAAAGATTTAAATATGTTTCTCAGTGAGACATATGTATCTTTTTGCGTGCAACTGCTCACATCTGAAGTCTGTTTCTCCTAATGATATGTGTGTGTGTCATATGAGTATGCATATGCCTTGGTCTATCACTTTTGTTTCAAATACTTTTTCTCAGTTTGTTTTGCAGTCAATGTTAGGGCTTCTGTCTGTGTGAATGGACATGTGTGAGTACGTATGTATATGTATTCATGTATATATGTTTACATTCTTAAATTTTATGTGGTGAGATATGTCGATATTTTCTTGTGGTGTTTCTGCTTTTGAATCTTCATCCAAAGATTAATTCAATAGCCACCGATATATTCCTGAAGTTTTAAAAGAAATTAGTTTTATATTTTACATTTAATTTTAATTCGTCAAAAATTCATTTCCCTGTGTGATGTGAAGTAAGATTCTAATTTAATTTTTTGCTATTGTTTTAGAGTGGATCATGTCTAGGATATGTGGGCCAGATTTCAGCTGATTTATGCATGCAAAGTATGCATAATCTGCTGGGGTTTTTTTAATAGCAAATATTTATCGAGCACTTATTATATTATGTTCTTATACACAGAATCTCAATTTTTTATTGGTTATGAATATTCATTGGATACAGAGCTGATTGTCACCCCTCGTGCCCAAGATGTGAAGGCCAGAATAATATGGAACGCTTCACGAATTTCTTTGCGCAGAGGCCATGCTAATCTCTGTATTGTTCAAATTTCAGTATATGTGCTGCTGAAACAAGCACTGATTTTTTGTTTTGTAAGACACTACAGTTAGATAGAACACGTTATGACATTTAGGAATCAGATCAGTTGAAACTGGCTTTGATATTATTTTATATGTATTCACACTTGAAAATAGGAATTAAATAGTTGTCCTTTTATTAATAATTACTTAGTAATAATGAAGTTCAATGCAACCATCTTCTGTCTCTGTTCTAGAAAGAGGTGTCCAATTCCCATCTGCTGTTGAGTTATACAGAATTATTAGCATCAGGTTCTGTGTACTTTAAATAATGAAATAACCTGATACTTCTTTTTTTTCACCCTTCACAGTAGCTAAATGTTTTTTGTTAAAAAATGTGAGAATTTTTCAAGCTTAAATTATAAGTGTTGCAGGAAATTTATCCAAATTGAAAAACAAAAATAAAATGCTGCATTGTAAACTTGTTTTTTAATTTACTGTATGCTGATTAAAGAATGTTTGGTTTTTTTGAGATATGTTATTATAAGGTAGCCCATGACCTTGTGTGAATTGTACCCTGCTTAGTATAGGGCTCCATCTGCTAACATTGTCCAATCTATTACCAATAACTCCAAATGACAGTGGAGGTGGCTGTGGGGCAGGCTAAGTGGTGAAGATGCTGAAGCCTTGGAGGAGAAGCCACCTGCTCTCTTAGCAGCGTTGCATCTGTCTGGGTCACCTGTTCTTCAACCAGGCATTATGCTATCAGCTTTCTATGAGACTTACATCATCTCTCTAAGATTCTGGAAAAATTATTCATTGACTGTATTTAAAGAGAATAGTTTTTTAAAATACATGTTTTAAGCACATTTTTCCCTTTTATGATATAAGTAAAGCTATTCCTATTATAAAGTTGGAGAAATAGAAATATTTGGGGCTCTAGTTTTTTACCCTAGTAATTTGGCTCTTTCCTTAAGCCAACTGTTTAATCAAATATCAGATTTTATCACTTAATTTTTTATAATTTATTTAATTTTTTACTGTTATTCTCTAACAAATAGTATACAAATTTTGAAAAATGTATAGTGATTTGGGAAACTACCAAACCACATGGTTTAATATATTTGAACTAAAAGAATAAGCTTCACATGCTGTTTTACTTCTCAGATCTCCTGTGTATAAATTATTGAGAGACAAAAGATTTTACCAGTGTATATCAATAAAATAGAAATTAAAATGAATACATATTGATTTATTAATGTATTAAATAAAGAAGGAGATGGTATAATGTTTCAGGAATCATATGGGATATTGTTCAATTAAGAAGCTGTACTCAGTGAGCAATACTTTTTCAAATTATTTTATGCACCATTACTATTATAAACTATTTTTTGCTTATCAAAATAACTTTAGAATTGAGGGCATTTGCTAAGCAGGGAGCAGAAGAGGCTAAGTATTTTTCCAATCCATAAAACTTTTTTCTTCCCCAAATGTCCACTGTTACCCTATTGAGAAATACTGTTTAAATCTTCAGTCCTGATTTAAATATATCATTTTATTAATCCTAAAGGCAGTGCTTCTTCCTGACATAATGATATATTTGGGGCAAATTCTTGTAAAATTGCTACCTCTCATTTTGTCTTCCCTGAAAGCTTTATCTGTTTGGAATAATTTCTTAAAAAAGAAAGAGGGTGGATCTAGCTTTCAAAAGTCTAAGTCTTAATGGCAAGTCTTTTACATTGAATTCTACACAGTTGTTATTTCATCGGTAACTACTTATTCCTGAATTAGGCTCATTAATGCCATAGACCTTCAAAATATTTCATTATTTTGGTGGCTATAAAAATGAGGTCAAGAGAAAACTTGGTTTTGAAATCTATTAAAAGTGTATATATACTAATGTAAAATTTTCTGTTTAAGCAACTCACAAGGAAAAAATTGAGAAAAAAGAAAAACCAGAAACAAAGACAGTGACAAAAGGTAACTTTTTCCTTTATTATTTCCATAACTAAATTATTTTTACTTTAAAGATTACACTGGGTATATTTGTAAGTACTCAGCATTTTATTTACATAAAAATTAATTTGGCCTTACATTTCAGATTTAATATCTAAAAGAATGGTAAAACTGAGTACCTACAATAATAGTCTCAAAATGTGAGAAGAAAATGAAAAGCTTCATCACATGTGATAAGCAGAATCTTTGTCTCATGACCATCACCTCTTGGTGTCATCCCCATGGCTGTGTTACATTACATGGCAAAAAGGATTTCACAGAGGTGGTAAAAGTTAATCTAAAATAGGTAGATTATTCTGGAATATCCAGGTGAGTTCACTGTAATATTATGAGTAGTTAAAAGCAGAGGGATTCAGCACGAGAGAGATTTGAAGTGTAAGCACTTTCTCCCCTTGGCGGGCTTGAAAATTGAGACAGCCACATGGAAGATGTGATAAGGAAATGAAATCTGTTTCCATGTTGAATAACCATGGAAGCCAGTTCTTCTCCAGAGCCCCAAGTAGGAAACACAGCCCAATTGACAACTTGAGTTTTAGCATCGTGGACCCTAAGCAGAGAACCCATATTAAGCCATATTGAGCCAATGCTTTTGAATCATGGAAACAGAGAGATAATAAATGTTTTTTTTTTTTTTTATTATTTTTTTTTAAACAGCTAAGTTTGAGGTCAGTTGTCACAGCAGCAATAGAAAACTAACACAGCATATCTGGCTCACAATTTTGACCAGTATCACACCTTTAGTTTGGTTTTAGAAGATTCAAAGTCAGGATTTCATTTTTTTCTTTTTTAAGGGTCATGCATATACCTTGATCAATAGTTTAAGACTATGAGGACAGAAAGTATCTGAATAGTATGTAAAAAAATAAATAAATAAATATAATATCACTGTGATATTATAGTCATATATTTTGGAGGATTGAGTAAACCAAGCTTTTTATTCTAAATTTATCTATCAATTGTTTTTTAAAAATGGATTTTAACTGATAGTTCAATCTTATCCTCGAAATTTAAATTTCTTCCTCATACTTTAAAATATAGGTTTCTTGTGATCGGTATATTTTAGAAATTTCAGTCCAGTATTTTCAAGAGACTAACCATTTACATAGAAAGTATCTTTAAAATTTAGCATGCTCATCTATAAAATATAAAATAATTAGAGATTTGAGACAGAAATATTTTTAATCTAAATTTTTCCTTGAGATAACCAAATTATATTTTATTGAAATTAATATGGATGAATCATAAATTAAGACTTTGCTTTTTAGAGCATAGCATAAATTTAATCTCAAGATTAAATTTAATGCATGTAATTTTATTTTAATTGCTTCCCTTCTGTCTCAGTAATGTGAATAAAAATAAAATTTGTATATTATATATAATTTATTTTCATTATGTATATGAAATTATATATCATCTCTCTCTCTCTCTCTCTCTCTCTCTCTCTCTCTCTCTATATATATATATATATATATATATATATATATGAAATCTAGTAGGGATTTTAGAGTTTATCCAAATTAATTACCTAGTTAAACAGATGAAGAATCTGATCTCCAGAGAGAGAAAACAATTTTGTCAGGTCATGTAACCAGTATGTGATTGGATATTCTTTACAAAGATAATTAAATAAATGCCTTCAAGCATCATTTATTCCTTCAACAAATATTGGTTGAATACTGTGTTAGTTATTTATTGTTCTGTAAAATATTGCCACAAATTTTTAGGCATAAATCAACACACATTTATAATCTCACAGTTTCTATGGGTCGAGAATCTGGGCATAGCTTACTTAGCTCAGTCCTCTCTTCACAGTCTGTCATAAGCCTGCAGTCAAGTGTTAGCCAGGGCTGCAGGCTCATTTAAAAGTCCAACTGGGGAAGGATCATTTCCAAGTTCATTTACATGATGGTTGGCAAGATTCAGTTCCTCAAGGGCAGTTTGATTGAAGGCCTCATTTCCTTGCTGGCTGTTGGATGGAGGCCATCATTTGTTCCTTGGCACAGTAGTCTCACTAACATGGTAGTTGGCTTCTTCAGCCTAACAAGAGGGAGAAAGTTTGCAGGACAGAAATCACAATCTTTTGTAGACTAATTGTGGAAGTCATATTTAATCAGCTTTTCTGTATACTGTTGGTTAGCAGCAAATCCCCAAGGCAAACCATTTCAAGGAGAGAAGATTAAACAAGGGTAGAAATACCAGAAGGTGAGGATCATTGGGGGCCATCTTGAATCTGCCTGCCACAAATAATTTCCATCTTCATACTTACAATGTTCTTCTTGGGAAGACAGATGTAAACAAACCATATACATGCACATTCACAACATGTTTATTTACAACCTGTATATGTATGTATATGTGTATATATCATTTTTATTTTATATAAGTATTATGTTAGGAATAGGAAATCTATAATGAGTGATTTCTGCGAAAACAGAATAAGATCAAAGAGGTGTAAACTATAGTATTTGATATTTAAGATAGAAACAAAGATAAACTACCTTTGAAAAGTGTGACCAGAGTTAAAATAGAATCTCCCTCTGAAGACCTTTGATTCCCAGGGGCGTTCTCATGCAGCACAGAGCTTTTCTTGCTCTGTTTCAAGCACAGACTGCCTGAGGGCAGCGATTACCTAGATCACCTCAGAACTTCATCCTGGGGAGGAGTGGACCTTTCAATATCTAACCTGGTACATGTGTAGGGCCCATATCCACTGTGTAAACTGGCTTATATCTGTAATTCATTAAAAATAACCAAGATGGAGAAGCAGCAGCAGCAGCAGCAGCAAAAGAGGAAAAGGAGGGGGAGGAGGAGGGAGGAGGAGGGGGAGGGGGAGGGGGAGGAGGAAGAAGAAAAGAGAAGTTCAATGGGGTGAGCCACGTTTGGGCCAGGCTGTCTAAGTGGCGTGGAAGTTAGAGTCTTCAAATGCCTGTGTATTTGATGAAGAATGGGAGGTCACTGCTGTTTTGGTCACTGTCAGGAAGGTATTGTATTACTTTCACTGGGTCTGTGTATATTTATGTCTGTCCTCATATGTCTTAAAATACTTTTTTTGGTATCATCTCCATAGATTACTATTATAACATTGTGCAATTTAGTGTAATAGGAAACAGGTTATGCACTCTGGGTCTGCTGTTTCTACGCCTGACTCCTCTTTGGCAAATGGCTCTTTGACTTTTGATTTCCTCATATGTAAAATGAATATAATGTAGGAATTCCTGCTATACATTAACTCTGGATAAGTTCTAGGGAAACTCCAAAGAACTCTACGAATGCAGGGTGTATAGATTTACTATTAGAAGTTTATCTGTACTTATTTTGTAGGGTTCAAAGTTCTTTTGCTCATTATCTCACTTACCTCCCCAGCTTCCTTAAAGGAAGAGGAGACTTCAGTGATGATTTTTTTTAAATGCAGAGACACTGAAGCACATGAAGTTAAGCTGTTTGCAATTTTTTAATGAATGAGAGATGAAATTTGTTATTTCCTAAATCCAAAAGTGTAGAGTATGTTAGTATGTTTATAGGGTAATGCAGTTTCCCTACTTTGGCATCACACATTTTGATTCTGATACAGTTGCTAATGGATAATGATAATTCTAAAGTTGGATCACATGCTGATATCATTATTTTGATTAGACTATTTTGTTTTCCATTTGAAAAAAGTCATGAATCAAATGTCTTCTAAATAGAACTGGGTGATTTGAATACAACATAGCAATACTTTTTGAAATTCTAAGTGTAAATGTCACTTAAATTCTTTTTGAGATAAATCAGAAAAAATATTTTGAGACAAAATTTAATAATATCTACTCAGTTTGATAAAAAATAAATAGAAATTGAGTGTTGCTTTAGTTTCATGATATTTTCCTCATTATATTCACATCATCGTTGAGTTCTCACCCATTTTTCCCTAATATGAAGCAGTTATCAATTTTGAGGATGAAGGTCATTGACAAATGTCTAAAATAGGTAGAGAAAAATTTATTGATTTTTATACTTAAAATTAATAATTATTATAGTGGTTTTGTTATATATGTGGTCCTGTCTCGTAGAATATCATCTTTGTCTATTTATGAATTATAAGGGCATTAAAAATAAATCTGGCTTTCACACATCTTCAATTACATAGTATGAATGTAAGGTTAAATCAACTGCAACCTACCAGAAGTAGGTAGGTGTCATTTAAAGTAAGTAAAAATAACAATTTCACATATGAAGTATAAAGAAAAGCCCAACTGACAAATTTTCCAAGTTTCGACAAGTTTATTTCTAAAGACATATTTACATGTGCAATCTGTGTATAACTATATTGTACACATTATCTAAATATAGTGAAATATTTGCTCTCTCCTTGATCACAATTGTCAACTCAGTATACATTTATTCTGTGTTTTCTCTGAAAAAGACACTGTACTAGAAACTATGGTGTTACAAAAAAGAATAGTAAGAGTTCTCATCCTCAAGTTGCTCTCAGTAGACAAGACAGAAGAGCCATCTGTGCTACAAGATACTGTATACAGCAGGGAGTAAAATGTGCACTTTAATAAAAGTTCAGACAAATGGAAGCTCAGAGGAAGAAATTATTAATTTCAATGGCAGAGGAATTTTTTTTTTCATGTGAATTGAACATGAAGGAATTTAGACATATGGAAAATATACAAAATACAGTCTGGCAGTGTTGGACACATAGCAAACGTATGAGCTATTCAAGAAAAAGGAAGTAGTCTAGTGGAGAAAAAGCTTTTGGAAAGATGTGATGAGAGGAGAGAAAAGATAAGCCAGATATTGCAAGGTTTTAAATGCTACAATAAAATTTCTTCAAATAGTTATGTTATGGTGCTGATCTTTAGAGCTCCAACAACTATCTGTGAACCCAGGTCAGGACAGACTTTGTTGAAAGGTTTTTTAGCTGACCATGTATGAGTTGTATGAGTGTAAGGTGCTGTTAGCCATCCCAGTGGAATGTCCTCTCCAGATAGACACTAATAAACATTTATACGTGGGTTCTGGAATGATGACAATTTAAAGTCTTCCACAGAAATTTGATAGTTTCTGTCACAGAAATGTATGAGTTTGCTACAGGAAAGAGCAGAAACCAGCAAAACGATTTAGAAATGGTTTATAGGAAGTAAAAGAAAATCCCCTGAATATAGTCACAGAAGCTGCAGAGGTGCTGAAAGTTTTTGGAGTAATTGGGTAATTTTTGCATAAAAACTTTACGGTTGAATAAATCTGGATAATTTCCCTACTTAAAGATTTCAATACACTTTAGCTTTCAGAAATTTTATACATAAACCAGTTTAACTTGATGTTTCCAAATTTATTTAATTTTAAGAGTATCTTCCAACGCCTAACGCAGTATCAACATTTTCCTGTAGTTTCTGAGGAACGGTGTTTTGGCAGGTGTTGGTCCTTTGGCAAGCTAACCAGCATCTGGCATTACTATTTTCTTTCTTCTCTCCATGGGACCTCCCAGTATTATCTTGGCTTAGTCTCAAACCATTGTTAAGTGTATCAAAGTAAAGAAATTTGATTTTATTATTTTCATCAAATTCTTTAACATGAGTGATAATAAAGGCTGTACACTGTGTTGGCAAATGAGATGGAAAATTCTAACATCATAGTAGACTTACTGTGGTATCTAGTAATTATATGTGGTCCCATACAGTAATGTTCAATACGCAGTTTCTATTATGAACAATTTTCCACAAATGTGTGCTATATTACCATTGCTTTTCTAAAAATAATTGAATGATCCACAGATTGATTAATCTGCGTTCCAGTTCTCTCTCCCAAATTACATGTAATATCAAATTAAGAATATGTGTGTATAGAATATATATGTATATGTGTGTATATATATATTCATATTTATTCTAATAGCACTTTCTATTTCTTAGGATATATTTAAGGGCTTTAAAAACCATTAGAATTATCTCTGACTTAAGTTGAGCAGGAGCCAATATCTCAATTTCTGCACTCTTTCAGTCTCTTTATAGCCAAATCATTAGATACTGGTATGTCTCTCAGTTATTCCCTAATGGACTTCATTGTTTTATTGATATTAGCCACTACCAGTGTAGGTAGTTTTACACTTGCATTCCTAATAGTTATCTTTAAGAAATATTTAAGTTTCTGGAATGACCTAAGATTTTTCAGTTGTGGAGCAAAAATGCTCGGACCCTTTTCAAAGGACACTACTTCATAGGCTCTTTGATGTGGACATTGTCTGTCAGTGAACATGCCTGAATATACATCCCCTGTATGTCTCAAATGCATCCTTGTTGATGTACTAAATTCCTGATTATCTAAAAAAGTGTTTTCATGTACCAATTAAGAAAGAACCTCAACTTGTAGGTGAGCTATGTTTATTTTAGTAGTCTAACATAGCACTTCATAAGTTGTATAAAACTCCAATAATAGCCACAGTATTTATGTCAAGAACACTATTTTTCTGTTGTTTTTTTCTTTCCTCTTCTTAAAATTGTTCTTAATGACTAATTACAAATAAAATGTATCATCTTGGTTAATAAACAAAAATAACCCAAGTTTTCTTAACTCTGTACAGAAGAGAAGAAAGCTAAGACTAAAGAGAAGGCTGAAGAAAAGACTAAAATGGAAGTGAAAGGTGGGAAACAGGAGAAAGTGAAGCAAACAGCTGCAAAAGTGAAAGAAGCACAGAAAACACCACCGAAACCCAAAGGAAAGGATGACAGAGGGCCTACAGCAGTGCCAAAGCATGAACAGAAAGGTAAACATTCAGAGAAGGAGGAAGCTGGAGGTTCTAAGACAATATCGTGCAAGAAACAGACGCGGTGAAATGAAAGGCTGAAACAGACCAAAATCAGACCTCAAACGTGGGTAAAAGACATATAAGTCAATATACCTGAAAGGAAATACAATAAGTTGGGAATTAATATTTATTTATAGAAATACTAAAATATGTTCACATATTCAAAAATGCATTTTGAAGTGTTTTTAAAAGGGGTTTTGTGTTAGCATCTGAGGTTATTTAAAGGTTGGAGATAAATGTTGAATTCTTGAGATATGGGATTTCTATTAAGAGGTGGAATAAAGATTGAATGTGTCATACTCTTTGGAGAAAAGCAATCCAGAGAAAATCACAATTCTCAAAGAGTCTGTTAAGAGAGGTGTGTTCAACTCATATAAAATAAATATCATAAAAACTATCCATACATTCCTGATGCCTCTGCAAGAGCACATCATTTAGAATATATATCAAATTATTAAATTCACTTAACTTAATAGACAAGAAGTTATAGAGAAAAGAACTCTTAACTTTCTATGTCAGTTTCCATCGACTAAATTTATGACTTTGGAAAGCTCTGAATCTGACATATTGTGCCATTCTTCAAGAAGAGTGAAGTCAAACTCATATTCCCACTTTGCAGAGATGTGGCATTTAAGTGCAGGTAGAATATAAACATGAAATTCTTTATGGAAGGGTGCAATGTAAATATAAAGAGGTGGAGTTTAGCAGGGCAACTAAGGGCTTTATTGAAACACATCTCTGGCTCTTGTTGAATCTTTCCTTCCCTAAATCCATGCCTGACTCCAGGTTGCTGCATAATCCTGACACTCCCCTTATAGAATATGGGGATCTAATCTGCAGGAACTAGTCCTATAAATGATGTTTTTTGGGGTCTTGCAAAATAAAAGTTTCCTTTACTCAGGTAGCTGTTTTGAATAGTTTTATCTGAGGATTGACATAAAAAATTGGCCTCTATAAGATTTTAGTTAAAAAAAAAAATCTTAAAACTTTGTAACTGAGTAAACTATTTGGACAGCAAAAAGAAATAATTTTTCTCCATTATAAGATACAAGATATGAAATTTGCAATCCGCTATTGTATTTTATCCATGTGGCTATGTATTTTTATCTTTTCCACTGAGATTTCACAATATTTCTAAACTCTGATTCACAAGTAATATTTGTAAACTTCAATTTATGAGTATGTGACAAAATATACATAACTTTAAAAAATATATTTTATAAGGAAAAGGAAGGAAGAAAAAAAGAACTATTTATTATATTTTTTTCTTTTAGTGATCTACAAACTTTTTAATTTAGGTAATTTTAATTTATTTCAATGTAATATTTAAGACATGAGTGAAACTAAAGGTTTGGAGCTCTAGGATCTTTTTTTAATTTTCAAGATGGTTATATTGCTTAGAAAAAATTTAAAATATTAATTATTACCTCTTTTAAAATTATGTCATTTGTGAAATATTTTGGGTAGAAAAAATGATTTAGTAAGTAAAGAGAAAATATTTTGAATGGAATATTTTACTCTGATAGAAAACAAGAAAATTAATCTTTTGATTCACTGGTAGGTTTACTTATATCCTAAGCTACTTTGCATTTTAGATTGCCTTTTTAAAAAGAAAAATAACCACATAAAACTAGTTAAAACATACCAAATATGTTTTAATTTTTCATCAATAAATACAGTATGTAAAAATTTATGCCAATTATATATGGGAATGTCAAAAGACTTATTTAGCAACTAGGAACATAAACATATTTTTTGGCGTTCATTTTTGGTGTCTTTGGAGTTTTGGGGGCCATATTTTATTGATAAAGAAACGTCACCAGAATGCTTTCAAGTAATAGTTCTTTTCCAGGTCACAAATACTGTATTTTATTTCTATTAGTAATCAGATTTATTAAACATAACATTATTATGATTTCCATTTTCAATCTACTGTTTTCATTTCCACGTTAAGAGCTATCTGTTAAAAGAACATTTAAATAAAACTTGGAGTTAGAAACAAAAGCACAAATGTCATTTCATCAGCTAAATAGGTGCATTTGCTAAAGCAAGGATTCCTATTGAGAACAGTTACCATCAAATAAATGTATCATTAGATAAGTTATCAAAACTTAATCCCTAATGGCTTGTCAGACACATAAAATTATTTTTTTCTTAACTAAGCAAAAATTTAAGAGCATTTGTTTATTAAAAACCTGATCACATTATAGTTTTTAATTAAATAAGATAAACACAGATATAGTTTTTATTTTTAAAAAAGCTATTTATGAAGTGGCTTTGACTTTGAGAATCTTGTGCTGATGACTTAGTAAAATTATTGAGTTAGTTCTTTGGGCAAGAGAATATTTTCTTAGCTTAAGTAATGAGTTTGAGGCATTCTTATTATATGGGTTTCTAAATAGTTCTTTTTTAACAAATAGGGCCCATAGGTTTTTAACTCAATCAGAAACAGATCTTACATGAGACACACATTTATTGGTAATTATTTAATTACACAGTATACATTTAAATATATTCAATGTGATTACTCTTAATATTATACATATAAACAATATATTTCTACTTAAAGCATTGGGAATAAGATGCATATGTATGTAAATGCATATCATAATCTTACATATACATACATATATATCACATCATCTGGTTTTTAAGGATCAAACTAAATCTGTTCAAAGTAGGGTAAGAAGGGTTGGAATGATCAGACATTGCTCCATAGTTTTCTGATGGTCTCTGGCAAATCTGTGGGGAAGGAAAAAACAAATCTTCCAGCTGCTACACACTTTGCAAATGAGATGGAAAATTCTTTTCTTTTCTTTCTTTCTTTCTCTCTCTCTCTCTCTCTCTCTCTCTCTCTCTCTCTCTCTCTCTCTTCTTTCTTTCTTCTATTCAAATATTTGTGCAGGCAGAGAAAGTATAGCTGATAGAATCTGCCATAGAGCACCAGACCATATGTGCCCCATCTTCATTAGAGGTTTTTAAATTTTTCCATTTTGTTGACATTCTGCACCCACAATTTATTTTCTCTCAGTGGCCACAGAGAATATTGACAAGGCAGCAA
Source organism: Galeopterus variegatus (assembly GCF_000696425.1). Classification (NCBI taxonomy): domain Eukaryota; kingdom Metazoa; phylum Chordata; class Mammalia; order Dermoptera; family Cynocephalidae; genus Galeopterus; species Galeopterus variegatus. The sequence continues at coordinate 96,970 of NW_007728165.1, read as the reverse complement.
CTGAATGACATCTGTCACTGATCCCTGAGGTCAAAGAAGGGTAGAAATGGATAGCACTGGTAATTCCTAGAGGGGTGTTCATTTGGGAAAAAAAAAAATACCTAGACATGGTAACATATGTAAAATCACTTTATGTAATTATGAAAGTTAGGATGACATGATTCAGATTTTCATTATGACAAGTTTCTTGCTTTAATATTTAAGTCTAGTTTAAAGAAACATTTCTATAAAATAAATCTTCCAAAATCATGTAGTCTTGGTTTTGCTTTATCCTTAGGTGAAGCAGACAAGGACTGGCCAACACACACCTACCTAGAATTCTTATACATTGTTAAGATCAGTACCAAGGACAGGAGGAAATGTGCATTATAACTTAAAATATTTGAAAATTCCTAATTTAAAATATTTAAATAATATTCTTTTCATGTTCCTATTGATGTATCGGTGCCATTAGAATGCAAGATCACAGCACTACTTACACGTAACAGAGCTCTCCTAAGTGTTGTAACTCAAATAATTTTCTAGATTAGAAAACATTCTTTGAATTCACAAGGGATTTTATTTTTTAAATTAGAAGCTCATTGGACTATTGGTGTTTTAATCAAACGATTTGAGATCCAGAAAATATTGTTATAGTAAATAAAAGTATGGTACTTTGGTAATAATTCAACATAAGGCCAGAATATTTCATTACAATTTCAACAGTTAGTTGAAGAATAAACTCTGAATTATGAAAATTTTAGTTAATGCAGTACATTATTCAACGTGTTATGTATATAACCATCCCATCACAATTGAGGCAGAGAACATTATTTCATTTTGGAGGGTTGTCCAAACCCTTCATATTACAAATAGTCCCTGCATTCTAAACTTCTGACATATTTAAAACAAAAACCATCCTTTGCTGTTACTGGAGGCTATAGAGCCACTAGTAATCATTGTGGGAAAAAAATTGAAGACTTTTAGATCAGTGATTCTGCAAATGTAGCCTAATTAGACTCATCTGGGGAGTTTGTTAAAAATGCATATTCTGGCTAGCCAGTTAGCTCACCTAATTAGAGTGTGGTGCTGGTAACACCAAGGTCATTGGTTCAGATCCCTGTACTGGCCAGTCGCCAAAAAAGCAAAAACAAAAATGCAAATTCCTAGGCTCCAGCTCCATGGCATTTTAGTTTTTTGAGTGATGGAGCCCAGAAATCTGCATTTTGACAAATTCCCCATTTTCTCTTTCTTTCTTTCTTTTTTTTTTTTTTTTTTTTTTTTTTTTTTTTTTTTTTGATGTTTAAGACATCCTTGGAGAACTACTTCTGAATTATAGGAAGGACAAATCTAAAAAAGAGTACAGTCACTTAACATACTCAAACAAAGTTGGAAAGACTGCCAATTTTTGAAAGTCTACACTGGTCCAAAGCCAAATTTACTGTTTAAGGGTGATGTACTTTTTTATTTTGGAGCCAGATTGCCCCAATCTACAGTTTTGCTCAGGAAAAGGGTCTGTTAAGGAAGGAGAAAATACCCTCTACCTTAACCTTACTTCTCTCCTGTACCACAGGGTCCCAGGTCCTGGGATCAGAAACACCAGCATTACTGCCAGTACATCAAAGAACCAATAGATTCATGGACTGATCTGAGAACTAGCCTCCCTCCCATTTCCCACCTCACCTGTGGGAAAATGTGCTCCAATTTCAGCAACCAAAATACAAGCAAAATTTTAAAACTTTAGGACTTTTGGTCCCCACCTGTATTTAGGTATTAATGAAAAGGATTATATTTTTGCATCTACTACAATAACTATGTTTATTTTTCTCAAAGAGCTGGCAGAGTTTCATAATAAAATGGATTACTCTAAAAGTGCTGTTAATACTCTAAAAAAGAATGAAGTTTATAAAAATCCTTGAACGTGTATTTATCTAGTAGCAAGTTTTGTTATTTTTTTGTTTGATATACATAATTTGGAGCAATTAAGGATGTGTCATGTTGTATAAATTCAATAAACTCTCTTGGTCCTAAAACTACCTTTGGATTTGGTGGATTAATAAAATGCCTATTTTAGAAATATTTAAATGTAAATCATCTTGAACAAGATTTATTTCATAATATGCAAGCTTTAAAGAAGATGTGGTAAAACTTACAATGTTTCATCAACTGAGATTTGGGTTGTATTGACCGCAGGAGAATCTAAATTGTGTGAGAATTTAAAGTTCAGTGTAGTCTCTTTAATTTAGGGGGAAAAGGAAAAAAAAATCTAAATTATTTTTGACCAAATCTTTCCAAAATGCTCACATACTACAATTTTGGTTTTCTTTTTCTTTTCTTTCTTTTTTATCCCCCCTTTTTCCATAGGCCATAGTCTAGTCAAGATCATAAAATGATCTTATGAAGATTACTCAAATAATTAGCTTAACAATGATATCATTTGGTGCTGTTATTCTTTTCTCTGTGATTTACTCTTCTAGTTAAAGAGCATTTCAATGCAGAGGACTCCTCACCGGTTGCAAAGGGGTTAGCCCTCTTGCTGGCCTTTTTGAGAAAACATTCTGCAGCTCCATTTATACAATTAGCAGAAGGGCTGGGAGTGAATATTTGATAAAACATTCCAAGTTGGAAATAATTTTCTCTTGTAAAACTTCTGTTTCATTATTGGAAGTCTATAAAAGGACAAATGGGAAAATTGCTTTAATATATGACTTTTGTAATAAATTTGATGAAAAAGGTTTTGATTTTTAAAAACAACCAATATAATATTACCCTTAAGTAGTCTGTTTCAATTTTTAAGGTTATTTTTGTATGGAATAAATGGAGCATTATATTTATTATGTTATTTTCCCTCCCTGTGTGTTTATATGAGTGCAAATTATTCCTTCACGGAAAATATTGTAGTAACTGGAATAGAATTGAGCTATTTTATTTGTTTTGTTAAACCATTTCTCCCTAGAAAAAAGAAAAGTGTTGATGACATTTTTTCATTGCTCTTTCTCTTTCTACTCTGTCAGATCAGTATGCATTCTGTCGATATATGATTGACATGTTTGTCCATGGGGATTTAAAACCAGGTATTGCAAACAATTCTTGTACTTGTCTGTTTCAATAGTTTTTGTTTCTAAGATTGTTGGCTTTTTTATGTACTAAACAGTATTTTCCTTTTTAAAAAATTGCATAATGCATGTGTAGATCTAGAATGAAACCAATAAAAAGCAGAAGTCATACATGGCACTGGTGCCTTTACTTTTACTTTCAATCGCTGCATGGCCTATTGCAAATGAAGCCAGCTGAAAGCTAAAAATGTGCTAATATCTTTATGTATAAAAAATGCTAATGTCTTCAATAATGTGTTATAGTGAAGCAGTGAATCGTTTCATTTTATTCCTGGTAAACTTAGAAGTGATTCTGCAAATGTAGCCTAATTAGACTCATCTGGGGAGTTTGTTAAAAATGCAATGAAAGTATCATTCTTTTCTTAGTAGTGAACAAAATTCATATTTCAACCATCACATTTCAAATACTTAATCTTTTTTTCAAAATTTTAGATTTTCTCACTTACTCATTAAATTTGTTGTAGCAACTCCAGAGAGCTTTTGCTGGAGATAGTCAATCTTGGGTTAATAGTCAAAACAATGGGGAAGAATTTTTAGTTAAAAGGATAGATCAACCATCTCTCATGTCTTTATTGTTGCCCAGAGTGTAACGAAATATTCTTTTCTAACATCTTAGTTAAGAATGGATAACTTGGTTGCTTATGTTATGTCTTTTACAGATTAAAAAACTGACAGTACTATGTTCCTGTTTGTGAAGATGTTTTTAAGAAAATGGCATTTTTAAGGAAATAGCTTATTTACATTAGCATAATTGAAGCTGGTGGTTTAAAGCAAACTGCATTTTGTTTTCTTAACTATTTTTGTAAAAATCTTTTTGAAGTGTTTAATTATTATTCATACATATATTGACAAATAGGCATATCATCTCTGAAAAATATATAACATAGAAAATTAGAAGATGATAAGAATCTTGGCTCTCTGGAAAACTTAGTTAATCCCAGTAATGTATTTTAGTAACATAGTTCCCTCCTCTTTTCCTCCTTCTCTTCTTCTCTTTCTACATTTTTAGTGATTTAGAAACTGAAATAGGGGAAAAAACTGAAAATTATAACCATTCACTTGGTGAAAGTGATTACTGTTAACAATCGTGTGTAGTAACATAGCAGAATTAGATGGAGACATTCAGCAAGATAATATGATATAACGGGAAGAGAGGGCTTTGGACACATGCAAATATAATTCTTGACTCCATCCTTCAGCATTGCTCAAGGTCTAGCATTGGCCCTTGAACAAATCATTGACCTCCACCTCATCTTCGGTGTTCTTACATTGAAAATGGGGGTCACAGTAATGTCCTTGCATTGTCAACAAAATATCTAATGGATACACAACAAAATGTTGTTATAACTTTATCCTTTAATTCATTCATTTCACCACAGCCTGTTTGGGTGAGTGCTCCACGTGAAGGAAACTTCTCAACATTGACAAGTCCTAGTCTATATATATAATAAATTCTATTTTAGGTAATAAGTTTGCTGCCCATTTTGTTCGGCTGTGATGATTTAATAAAGTCAAATTCTACACATACATTTCCTTTGGTAAGGTCAACTACCTGTTTACTTATAAATGAGACGAATCTATATTGTTGATGAGCATGAGTTAATAAATTACTAATATGCATTTTTTATATTCTATTAGTTTTTTAATTTTATTTTATCAATATACAATGTAGTTGATTTTCATATCCCTTTACCGAATCTCCCTTCCCCCTCCCTCTCGCCCCTCCCACCCATCAACATCATATCCATTCACTTGTCTTAACAAGTTCAAGGAATTGCTATTGTTGTGTCTTCTTCCCCGCCCCCCCATTTGTTTGTGTATTTATTTAATTTTAGCTCACACAAATAAGCAAGAACATGTGGTATTTCTCTTTCTGTGCCTGACTTGTTTCACTTCATATAATTTTCTCTAAGTCCATCCATGTTGCTGCGAATGGTAGTATTTCATTCTTTTTTATAGCAGAGTAGAATTCCATTGTGAAGATATACCAAGTTTCCCTATCCACTCATCTGATGATGGGCAATTGTGTTGGCTCAAACTCTTGGCTATTGTAAATAGAGCTGCAATAAACATAGGAGTACAGGTATCCCTTCGACATGATGATTTCCATTCCTCTCAGTATATTCCCAGCAGTGGAATAGCTGGGTCATATGGTAGATCTACCTGCAATTATTTGAGGAACCTCCATACCATTTTCCATAAAGGCTGCACCATTTTGCAGTCCCACCAACAGTGTATGAGAGTTCCTTTTTCTCCGCAACCTCGCCAGCACTTTACATTCTCGGTCTTTTGGATATTAGCCATCTTAACTGGAGTGAGATGGTATGGCTCTGATTTGCATTTCCCGAATGCTGAGTAATGTTGAGCAGTTTTTCATGCGTCTGTGTCTATTAGTTTTAAAATTTTGTCTGAGAAAACTAATGTGCTCTTTGTGCCACTAAAAGTATTCCTGGTAGCTATTCACAAAATATAATTTCAAAGAAAATCACAGGACACAGAGAACCATGTGTTGTAAAAATCATTGAGGGATGCTAGCAGTTTAATAGTCGTGTTACCAATCATTTCATTCTGAAAATCTAACAACAGATTAAGGTCAGAAGGAATAATAAAACCATCTCTGCACAAGTTAAAGACTATTTTGCTAATAACCACACAGAGAGAGGCCTTCTAAAGGCATACATGAACATACTCTAAAAAGTTGTGGGGTCAGATATACAACACTGTATAATATTCCAACTCTCACAACTAATTCTCCAGTTATATAGAATCAAATTTCTTAATACCACTTATTGATGTATTGATTTTCTTCTTAATTTATTTCATCTACCTACATTCATGATTTTGAAGGTTTAAAAACTGAAAGAATATTTAGATCAGTATTTCTTGCCTAAGATCTGGAAAGTAAGAAGGGGGTAAAGGGAAGTCTGTGAGCTACACCTGTTGTTTCATCTAACAAGCTATATGATGGTTCATAAATGCAGCAAAGGAAAGTTTAAGAGTATTATCTTTGTCACTGAGGCAATACAAAGATGGAGTGATAAAGCACTAAATAAGACTTATGTTTTTAAAAATAGGGAATGAGAAACAGATTTAATCTTGCCATATTAATTGAAAGAAAATGCAGAAGTGATAAAACTCTGAGTGACAGAGAATAAAACAATTCCTGCCAAGTTTATTGCTCTTCATGTATCCACTATTTATAAAACATTTGTGCTTCCATCTGTTTCTATTTGGGATTAGTGAAACACCTGTTATTGTTTAGCTAGAGTTCACTATTAATTATTGGTAATGGTTATTTAAAACTATAATTTGATTTTTCCCTCTGGAATTCAGTGTTTCCTTTGAAGGAAATACTGTCACACCCTCAGAAGTAGCACAGATTGTAGTTCAGATTTGAAAAACCTTGTGGATGAAATGTGTTGACCCCCCAAAATAAAGTCTCAAGCTTTGCCCTTTTATCTCATCAAATAAAATACTTCTAAGATCGCCTTAAATGTTTTTTCCTAAGATTTTGTCTATATACCTGAAGATGAATTGAATTGCTTTTTTGATTCTCTGTGGTAAATAGTGGATATGCACTATCTTATCATCAGTGATAATCCTCACCTCAATTACAGAGACCTTCTTAATAAGCCTGTGTAAACCATAGAGGTTAGGTCATTTTATTGTAACCAGTTAAAATTCTCCTGTACTGACTCACTCTGTATCAAGTTGAAATATTAAGAAAATTCTATTTAAACTGACAAAATTGATGTCTGTTATCAAGTGCTACATTTAGTAATTTTAGGAATATTGTGGGCATTGAAGATCTTCCTTCTTCAGAAATAATTTCTATTTCTTAAGCCAAGTTAAAGAAGAGACATATTTCTGTATGAAAGAAGTCACATGACTCGCAGACTTCTTTATATTCACTATAGATAAACCAATTTAATTCTTCACTACAAGGACCAGGGCCAATATGTTCTTGCTTAGTAATTTTAACACTTTTTTTCAGCTTTCCTCTCTGTAACTATTATGATTATATTTTAATACAAGTTAAAGTCTATCCCTTAGAAGTTATCCCACCATTAAAATTCCAGCTACTGACTTTTACTTGAGCCAAGAATTTATATCAACGTAATTTGTTCTACTTCTATGTCATTTATTTTCTTAAAATTGAGGGTACTCACCTATCAAAATCTTCTTGAGTATAATAAGTTATTCTTTGGCAGCCTGTATTCCAACTCAATGGGTTTTAAGTCCATAAGCTGGAAAGAGCCTTAAGGAATAAGCTTATATTCACATTTTATTAAGATCCTTTTCTTGAACTTTAGTGGTGCTTAACTACATTTTTGGTTTGATCCTGCTGAGAAGAGGTCAAATGTAATAGCATTATAGTCACTGTTATTTAATGGTTTAATCTAATGTATTTCAGAACTCGCCTGTGTATATTAGAGAATACCAGGTACATTTCAGCCTTGCTTTACACTTCTTAGAAAAATCCTGCTCCAAGGTAGTTTCATAAAAACATACTCACTTTAATTCCAAATAGTTAATTATTTTTCACACAACCAAAGCTTTGGGAGTTTTAATATTTCGCTCAGTAAGTATTGGGCAAATCCTCTCAACAAGTTGATAGTCTGGAAAAGAAATAAGACATGACATAAATAATTGTATAACTAAGGATAAATTGATAAATATGCAATAGACATTCAGAAGATATACGTGGTAATCTCAGTATACCAGAAATAAATAGTTATCTCTATTTAATACCTGGATCTTTCAGTTATTTTTAAAAAATATTTTAAGTCATGTTACAAGTAGTTTACAGGAGTAAGAATAAAGGTATAGTGAAAATTGTGATAGAATTTAAACATATCAAAGCTAAATGTTTATTTCTTATATTTCCTTGTTTTGAAGGTAGATATATTCTAAATGGGAAACATCTTCAGAATGGAACTGTTCTTCAACCATTAGCCATGAGCTTGCAGTGTGTCCATCCTGAAGATACTGACTCCAGATATTACTACTTCTGGGTGTTCTAGAACTTGCATCATCAAAATGCAATACTGAAATTTTTAAAATATTTGATGGCCCATAATTTTGTTGAAAAGAAAATTTTATCTTCTTCATTCCATAATGACAAAACGTTTTCATTTTTATATTTATAAACATTAATTAAAATGATAAATTCAATCATTTTTTTCATTAATATATTATCTATTTCTTTTTGATACCTGCCTTTACATTTTTCATCACTTGCGCACTCAAAACCCACAAATTTTTGCGCATAGATTTTGTAATGAAAGAGTTCTGTGACATTGTCTTTTAGTAAAATGGGATGGCCCGGCCTCTTGTCACAAAAATGTTGCATAAAAAAGTCCTTCCTGTTAAGAGGCTAACTAGATAAGAATATCGTATTTCATTTTTGTCCTTTGAAATGTATTAATCACTCATTGATTCTTGAGTTTGAAAAAATTTGTTGTCATCTGAAAACTCAGTCTGAGATTTCACTTGCATAACCAATTTCAATTTCCTCCTAATTATTAGAGTCTATCCTACTGCCATCTGTTTTTTTTTTTTTTTTGCACTCATCTTCTGATTCAACCAATTGTGAAATGACCTCCTCTGTCATTTATCTTCTTTTTGCAGCTACAAATAGAAAATTAAAATTTCAAATTCTAAACTGCATTCAATGAACTAAAAGCATACCATAAAAATGTTGCCTTGGGCTTCTTTTATACCTTCTTGAATGGTGGTGTAATACCTTAGTCAACACAACAAGAAACCATCATGAGGATGAGATAGTGATGATATATTTTACAATTGTATCACTCTTCTAGGCAATTCCATCACTATTTTGTTTTTTTATTATTTGGTCTTAAGCATTGTTGGGAAAAATTGATGAGTAATGATGACAAAATTCCTAAGTCAATAAAATAGAAAATGCTTAATATATAGGAAATATAAGTTCATGAAGACCCCATAATAGCTTAGATTTTTAAAATTGTCTAGTGACACCACATGGTAATTACAAGATACAATGGGATTTATTCTGTTTAAAAATAAAAGTAAATTTTCTTTTTGCTCCTTGAGAGACCTGTAAGAAAAAAATGTCAAAAAATATTAGTCTTCAAAAATATTTAGGATTGCTTAAAAGAAAAAAAAAATCAAAAACTAGGTTTGGCTGCAATAGACCCTGATATATTGAGAACCAATAGAGAAAATATAAACTTGGGAGTCACGCAAAGCGGGGTTTAAATCCTTTGCTTGTGTTTTTGATTTTTTGAATCTCAGATACTTTATAAAACTTATTTTTTAAGGTTGTTAAATGATTAAATGAAATAATGTATATTCATGTTCTCCCTTTTTTTTGGTTTCTCTTTTTTTATGGAAATTTATTACAAAAATATAATACTGCAAGTATGAGAGATCAGAGAAGATCTCTTAGATGTAAAAAGTGAAATTGGCCTTCAGACATTGGTTGTATATGTCTATGTGAAATTGAGGATAAAGACATACAAAGCTGAAATGATAATATCAAGACACGAAATCAAAAAATCCTTACAAGTTCTTTTGCAAATCCCAGTTGTTGAGTATTTAATCTCTGCTAGGCTTTTGAAATAATATCTTATATAATCCTAATAAAACCTTGGGAGGAGGGTTTAACCCTATTTTACAGATGAGAAAATTGAGTACAAAGTGTTTAAAAGTGATTTGTTCAGGTCTCTCAAAGTGGCAGACAGGAGATTCAAACCCAAGCCTACCTAATACTAAAGACATCAGGATGAATACCAAAAATCTATTGTTCCCTTGACAAAGAACTACAAAGAATTCACTTTGGTTGACCTCCAGAGAACCTAGAAGGAGAAACAGGATTGGAAATGTCAGGTAAGATGATTTGGAGAGAGTAGAATTAGAAAAACCAGGTAGGAAAAAATTCAAGGAGAGGAAGTAAAGCCTGACCTTGGAAGGTGGAATAGAGAGAATTAAGATAGTTTTAGAGATATCACAGAAGTAGAATCTTGGGATTTACAGATACTAAAGGAGAAGAAAGTAAAAGATTATTCAGAGGTTGTGGTCTGAAAATCCAAAAGGATTCCATAAGCAGGGGGTGTAGAAAGAGAGTGGGGTCAAGTTCACTGGAGTGGACAGGGTTGGAGAAGTAGGAACCTTTGAACTCACCACTTATTTTTAAAGCCACAGATGGTTTACTGGGAATAGGTGAAGATTCCAATCCAAACATCATTTGCTTAACACCTGCTAAATGCCAAGAGTCATTACAGTTACTTCCACATACTTTATTTCATTCAATTCTCACAGCAAACTCTGAAATAAGCAGTTAGATAATCAAGTGTGGATTTTCAGAGACAGGACAGAGGTGGAAATTAGGGTCACGAGGAGAGTGAGTAAAATAAGAGTACACGTATTGAACATCTTCTGCATGCTCAGCAGTCCCAGGCTGGGCACAGTGCAAGATATAAGATTACTAAAAGATGATTCCTAACTTTAGCCAGTGGGATGGATAAATATTTGGAAATGAATAGGAACTAATAAATAATAGAAAAATGTTTAAACTTAGGAGTTAGATTGCATATTACACACTTTAAATGTTAATTTCAGAGGAGCGGCATCTCTGATCCTTGCTGTCAGGGAAGATAATGTGAATCTAAAACTTGAAAGATGGATCATGTTTGACTAAGTGCTGGAGAATATGCAGGGCTTATTTTGTTTGTATTTGAATGAAATAGAAAATGAATGTGGACACAGCAGTATATGTGATATCGATGTGTTTATAGGACCATAGGGATATCAGACCAGAAAGAGGATAAACTAAGATTGGAAAATATTAGGGGAAAAAAAATGCTATATTTTGATGACAAATTAAAGGACACTTTGTCAACCAGGTAGAGATGATATTTGGAATGGGAGTCTTTGAAGGATTTTAAGTAGAAGAGTGATAGGAAAGTAGCGTTTCATGTAGAATGAATAGGCAGTACCCTGCTTATAGGAGTGGAAATAGAAGAAAAATTGTGAGATATTGCTAAATCTGGTGCGTATAAAACTTAGTTCTGAAGGAAAAAGGGCAAACTTTATGGAGCTATTACGCATGGAGTGGAGATGTAAACTACGTATAAATGACTTCAGAAATTAATGTTGCATCTCAAAATGCTACAAACTATTTCGACAAGTTAAGTTTACACATGAGATGGAGACTTAAATGAGTTCTAGCCTTAAAGAAGGACCAGCAATAATATCTGCACAACTATCCACTAAAAATATAGTGCAGCAAGGAAAATGCTAGAACTGGACCATTCATAACCTAGAATGGAGTAATAGCTTTCTTTCCTTCTTTGGCTGAGTTTTGTTGTTGTTTTATTTTTATTTTTCAAAGACAGCTACCCAATGCACAGAAATTTCAGAAGTCAAAGCAGACTCCAGAGCCAGACTGCATGGGCTCAAATTTAGACCCTGTCACTTGCTCGAAATATGACTTAATCAAGTTAATCAATCTTGTTTGGCCTCCATTTTCTCCTCTGTAAAATTAGGCTGATAATGGGGTTGTTGCGGAATAAACGTATGGTCAAAGTGCACTTATAGTGCATGGCTTTCTGAGTACTGGCTCTTTACTAAATGAACACATATTTAAGGATTATTAGAAGTAGAATTTTGATAAAGAGAGGAAAACATTTTTTTTCAGAAACACACCCACAAATAAATATCATACTAATTTTGTCCATTCTGGCCATCTGATGTTTCCTAGCCTTGGTTCTATTATCTATATAATGTGGGTAATAATATTACATAATTTAAAATGTTATGCTGAGGATCATGTGAAAAAATTACATAGTATGTGCATATAATGTTTTGTCTTCTGAGTTCTAGGAACTATGCTAGATTCCATAGATATAGCAGTGAACAAAATATACCTATCCTCATGAAGCCCAAGTAAAATTTATAAACAGTTTGTAGCTGGCCACCAGGCACACAATATGCATTCAGAAAAAAATGTAGTTGTTTTTGTTGTTATTATTAATGTGGAAGAAATATAATATGATTAATACCTATAGTCGTACTTTGGCTTATATTTTTAATAAACGTACGTAACTGGCCCTATGAAAGATGATAATAATAAAATGTAAATTTTGGTTCATACAAACATGAAATTTGATTCTGTGAGACAGAACATTACACCAAGTGATTCTGGTAATGTTTACAGCATTAACTCTGTAGTTAAACGGACAGGGAAAATGTAACAAAAATATCAACATTATCAGCTGAATGCCAACTTCTGTAATATAATGAATTTATTGAATAGTACTGCAAAGTTAGATTTGCATTTTACACACAGGACATATTTTAGGTCTCCTAACTGAAAGAAAATTCCCCATGAGCCTACTATAAATAATACAATTCAATAGTAATTTTTTAAAAAGTTCTACTAAGAGAGCCAAAGATGTTATGAGAAGTTCAGATATACAGCATTTATCTAAGAGTAAAATCTCTCAGAAAACATTTTTGGATCCATTTTGTTTATAATAATTTAGGCCACCTTATGAAACTGTTGCAATTCCACTTGTATACTCTTTTCATTCAACGGCGGAGGATATTGTCCTATTCCTCAGTTTCACCGGAGTCTGGAACATGGACCTTCTTCCAAATGTACTGTAAACTAAAGCCCAGGACCTTGAATTTCCTGGTTACCTGATAACAAAACCTCAAGTGATAAAACAATCACACAATAAACTGCAGAAAGATTTCAGAAGGAGCAAATAATAGAGAAAATGAATGGAGCCACAGAACGAGTAGGGGGGAAAGAATTAAGTAAAGTGACTAGTGCTACAAAAGGAATTAAATATATAAGAAAAAATTCATTAGTCACAGGCAAGTTACTTAGCTTTCCTGAGCCTCTTTCCTCATCTCTAAAAGAGGGTAATAGACATTACTTCATAGGGTTAATGTATGGCTTAAATCAAGCACATACACTTAAAATGCACTTGACTATAATAAGCATAATACAACTATTTAAGTGTTCAGTGAAGATGGTGGTTCCCAGATATAACGAAATTGTGGTTTTCTCCCCACCACTTATATCTTTTCGATTTAATTATCATATGTAAGTACCATTCTCATTCTCTTCCTAGCAAGTCTATTTTTACTGCATGCGTACACCTTCAAGAAATATTTGCCTTAAATCCCCATTGCCTTATACCTTGCCAGAAACATGAATTGAATTCATGATGTACAATATTTATCTCAATGAAAAAAATATTGATCATCCCAGAGCAGCCTTCTTTATTCATTCACAGAAATAATCTGCTTATTTACAAAGATGATAGGTTTCTAAGCATTGCAAATAGGTCTGTGTAAAGATTTCTTAAAGGCGTTATTGGTAGTATCTCTAGAGGCAGAAGCTCAGAATTAACAGACTGTTTTGATGCATGCATCAGTAAACTGCAGGCAGCATACAGACTTAGGCTAATGCAAGAGAAAAAATGAGAGAGCCTCTGCTTAATTATGGGAGCTCATAGTCCCTGGACTTGGCTACTCCCATAAGAGTTGCCTTCTGATTATTTGAAGTCTGTGGAAGCTGTTCAAGATAAATGCATCTGATTGTCATATTTGTCTAAATCAATCCACTGAACATTCTAGTCACCATAAATAGCTAGAATGTACTCGGAAACAGATCCAAGTACTTCTGAGTGGATGTGATTCCTCTGATACCTACCACTCTGTCAGTCAGCTTCATTGTGATAAAGCACTTCAGGTTTTGGAGAAAGTTAGTAAATAAGACTTCTCTGCAATGTTTACATGACTCTACATCCTCTGTGTCCAGAAAAGAAAACAAATGAAGGTTTAAGGTTTCATTTTTCTCGCAATCTCAGTATTTTGTCTTCCCTTTTGAAAGAGGTGGCAGGTTCTATAGAAATATCTTTGTTGCGAGGGAACTTTCATTAAAGTGTCGTTTTGGTCTAGCCCTGTCACTATTAATGTCATGAACCTGCTGTCAGACAAGAATAAATTCCTTCTCAGGTAACCTACTGGGACTATTTAAAGCACATTCTGAAATAGTCTGAAAAGGAATAAATAATACATAGTAATTTGAATTGCTGCATGAGAAGCAAGGAAAATTAAGACTTAATCAAAGAATTATTGAACTAATTAGGTCTTATTTATTAATGTGTCATGTCTTGTAATAATCTTATCTGTCAGTACATATGCGAGAGTGAGGATTGAAAAAGAATTCTAGGGGCCGGCCCGGTGGCGCACTGCTACAGTGCGCCCGCTTGGGAAGCGTGGCAGCGCTCCTGCCGAGGGTTCGGATCCCACATACAGACCGCCGCTCACTGGCTGAGCGAGGTGCGGGAGCAACACCGAGGGTTGCGATCCCGTTGCGGGTCCCAGTCCGGTACGGGCGCGACACTGAGGGTTGCGATCCGTTGCCCTTCACGAAAAAAGACAAAAAAGGGGAAAAAAAAAAAAAGAAAAAGAAAAAGAATTCTAGTAATTTATATAAATATATTCCCCAAGTGACGTTCTAAGGTTCTTTTGTATGGCCAAAGGACAAAAAATAGAAAATAGTACTCTTTTTAACCCTTTAAATAAATGCATAGTTCTTATCCTTTTTTTTTTAAGTAGGACTCATTTTAAATATGGAAATAATAAATATACCTTATACCTGTTTTGTTTTGTTTTTTTGTCTTTTTCGTGACCGGTAAGGGGATCGCAAAACTTGGTGTGGTGTCCTCCGCTCCGCACCGCACCAATCATTCCTATATAGGATCTGAACCTGCAGTGGGAGCGTCGCTGCGCTCCCAGCGCTGCACTCTCCAAGTGCACCACGGGGTTGGCCCTACCTTATACCTGTTTTGATATAACTAATTGACTATTTTCAGAGACATATCATTACACCATATAGATGTAATCTATACCACTGTGTTTTCTTTCAAATTAGACCCTGTTATACTGTATGTCTGTCCTTTATCATTCACACTTAATTATTTGTAGTCTGTTTTGCAATGTCTACTACTTATTTTATTCAATATTTCTGCTTTGTAATTGACATGTTGCTCTCCTGAAGGCAAAATTGTGACCTACAAACCACTTGCTGTTGTAACCATCCACAGTGTTTAGGTAATGAGCACTTGTTTAGTAGATAAGACTTGTTTGTAACAATTGGCATCTCTTATAGAAAGTGATTGAAAATAGAAAAAAGCATTAATATTGTCATATTGAAACACCCTGTAAGAAGCAAAATGATGATTTAATGTTCTCCTATATGGTGGTTGCATAAGATGTAAACTTTTTCCATTTATAATTCATGAGAATGATTGTTAGTAGTAATTTTCTGCTACAGGAAAATTATTTTTTATGTAATTATAAATAGCCTCCTGGCAGACACTGGATAAGCAGTGTATATTGTTTTAAATGACAAAATAGTATCAATTATATACAATTTCCAACAGGAAGAGAGATCGGATAACATACAAATGTGTCATTCAAGTGAGAATATATTTGTGAGTTTAATTGTAGTGTTAAGTTTATTAAAAAAGAATTATTAACATATTTCCATTTTATCCTTTATCTATGAAATATTTAAGTTTCTATTATATGCCTGTAGTTGGAAAAGTGTGGAATTTTACCATCCATTAAAGCACCCTGTAGAAAATCTCTGCTAAAGCAAAACCTCAAGTTTTTTTTTCCTCCTCCTGAGATAAACTCCAAAACCAGAAACTTCCTTTTTAATTGGCTCTGTGGCTCTGCTTCAGGCTTTTCATGTCTCTTTGAATTGCTAGTGAACATAGAACATTTGCATGTGTCAGAGTCAAGACAAAAAAAAAAAAAAAAAAAAGGAAAGAGATTTTTCCAGAGGTGGAGAGAAAGGGGAAGATGAGGACAGTTGCAACATCCCTTCCTTTTGCCATGGTGCTGACAACACCAAGCCAAGGGTTGAGATCCCCTTACCGGTCATCTTTATAAAAAAAAAAAAAAAAAAAAAAAGGAAAGAGATTTTTCCAGAGGTGGAGAGAAAGGGGAAGATGAGGACAGTTGCAACATCCCTTCCTTTTGCCAAGTTCTGTGTGGTGTGGAATTAACACATGATTGAAAAGTGCTAAATTGGTTTTATTTTTTATGAATGAGATCCCTGTATAACAGGGAAGCAACAGTTTTTCAAATGCCAACTGATAGCTTTAAAAATTAAGTCTTTGCAATTGAGGATAATGAGAGAGGAAATTTATAAATAGCCTTGTTTAGCATCGTGTATCTGGAGTTGGAGAAAAACTCAGGTAGTCCATCAGACATTATCGTGCATCTACCCTTTAAGGATTTTCGAAGACTTTCAGAGATGATGATGATGACAACAACAAAATTATTTAAAACTGAGTGTTAATGGTATGTCAGGCACTGTGCTAAACTAACCTTTGGGAATGGGTTATCTTATTTAATTCTCACAAAACTCTACTAGGTAGGTTATAACCTCTTCATCTCAGAAATTAGGAAACTGAACATAAGGAAAGTTGTGGAATTGGCTCAGATGCCTGGATACCGCCCCCAGGGCTTAGGAAGAATTACAAATATGTTTTAAAAAGAGGGTCACTCTCTGTTAGGTTTTCTTTTCTCTTCCTTTTTTTCACTGTTTTCTAAGTGCTACAATTTAAAACAAATTTGCAGTACCTGTTTCCCTTATAATTCACATTTGATGTGTAGTCCTAAATCTTGCCAATATAAATTGCCAGAGACAGCAGTTATTTGCTGATAACTTTTTAACTGCCTTCAATGGTGGGTAAATGGAAAGAATCTGGTACAGAAACTGTAAGATAAGTGGACCGTGATTCCATACTCAAGAGCACAAATGGCTTGTCACCTAAATTGTTGAGGGAATCTTGGCTATGGTTTACTTTAAAATGTCCTGGGTAGCCATTAAGCTGGATAAGCCTGATAAAATATCACCCGGTTCCATGGTTAAATTTTTAAGTGTAAATTTTATTCTTAATGGTTAGAATGACAGCAAAGTGAGATGAAAGAGAACATAGAGTAAGTGTACCTATAAGGTTCTTGGTGGGTCTTGAAGTTATTGAGGGTGAAAACAACAGATTCTAATAGTTCAGGAACTGATTTTGCAATCAGTTCTAGCTGCTTTTTGTCAATAACCTCTTTGGTAAAATTCTGAAGTCAAACAACCAGTAAAGACAGGAAACAGGAGGCATTATTTATTCTCCATGTTTAGGTAGTTTACAGAAATGTCAAGCCTCCTACCTCTTAAGAAGTGAATTTGTCATTCTACTTTTAAAATATTATAATATGTTTTGCAAATGTAATGATTTTGCCTCTGGGAACCATCTTTTCTCTTATTTCCTCACCTTTCTTGTGGCCACTTACATTCCCAGTGCTCAGTAATTAGGTATCATTTGATTTTGTCTTTGAGTAAATCACTAAAGTGTGTTGTATCTCTGAAAAGTAATACTGAATATAAAACCTGAACTATTACATTTTGACTTGAGAGCTCTGACATATTAAATGGGCCCATTTGCAGGAATATGCCGTGCTATAATTACTTGGTTGGTAAGCAACAACCTTATCATAACTGGCACCTCTACTGTATTAGTAACAATGATCAATTAAATTGCACGAATACTAGCTCATTATTCATTAGTCAGTTGGTATGTTAACATGTGAAGGGGAGGGGAATGCTTAGAGATATAAATGAAACCTGAGATTTTAGCTTGAAGTTTTATTGAAATTTTGTGGTGTTACTTAAAAATCATGCATTTTAAATTCTGTTTAATTACATGCTTAAATAATTTACACATAAATCTAATTTTTTAAATATGTGCCATGTAGAAAAATTGATTTATAAAATGATTCATTTTTATCCTACAGCTACTACTCTTACCATTTAAGGCCTCAGAGAATAGGCATCTCCATTTTGGTAAAGAACACTAAATATCTTTGGCATTGAAAAACAGCATCTCAGAGACTTAATTAGAATTTACTATAACTTTGAATGTTGAATTATTATAATATAATGCACTTAAAAATATTTTTTTCATTTAATTGTTATAAAATTAGATCATTGACTATAGAATTCTAAAACATAATATAACAATATAATATTAGTCTGTACTTAACTTAAACATTTTTAGCACTATTCTAAATTTTATCCTATATTTTGCTCCCTATCCTCCTTGTGCTATTTCTAAAATAAACACAGGCACCACAAAGACAACATATTATTGTGTGAAGAGCGCTGCACTGATAATCTGCATACCTGGTTCCTAGTAATAAGCCATTGGATGAATTTGGGAAGTCCTCTAACTTCTTTGGGTTTCAGTGTTCTCAGCGAACTTTAAGGCATCTCTGGCACTAAAAAGCTATTCAAGTTACATATGTGGGTACAGATATTTTAGGCTGAAAGATACCACAGTGGGTAACTTACACAGTCTTTCTCCTTGAGGGGTGCTGCACATATTCAGAATATATTGCAAGTGTTATATCTTGATTGAGCTGTTTAACTAATAAAGCTACCAGACATCTTTGAGTGTTAGATCAGTTTTTCCCACTAACCAAGGATAAATGCACTGATCTTCCACTTTCATTGAAAAGTTGGTGTTCTACTCATAAACAAATTAGTAAGCTTCCTTCAGAAAGAAAAAGAATATTTTAGTCTAGAACTATAAATGATTGGAAAAAATGAAAAATAAATAAAGTCTTATTTTGTATCTTTGGAAGTATTTTATACTCTACCAAGGGAAGTATGTTATACTCTACCAAGAACTAAAAATACTGTAATTTAGTCTGTTCTTACTAAAACACTCTAAAGACAGTATAACAGAGTGGCATTTAGCAACATTCATTTATTTGCTCATTCATTTAATTGCTCATTTTCACTTTTAATAATTCTTTGTCCTTTACTAAATATGTGTTGATTGCCTAATATATTCCAGATTCTGTCTTCAACTTGTTTTTAGCCTAGTGGTGATTTAAAAAAAAAAAAAAAACCTTGCAAAAAAACAAATGCATTGAGAACAGGAGATGACATGTACACTAGGTACTTTGGAGCAAAAATGGTTGACAAGGGTGGACAGATGAGTCAAGGAATACCTAAAAGAGCTAGCCTTGGAGGAATGACTGGAATCAGCCATGTCCTAGGCAATTTTATCACTGAGAATTTGAAGAAAATGATAATTTTTTTTTTACCTTAGGAAGTAAATACTTTCAGATCTTCCAAGGGTTATAAGACATTTATAATAACAGATAAAATAATCGGCATTTATCTTGACCTTCCAAATAGATAGTTAAATAAACAGAAATATAAAATGGAGTAAAGAAACTTTAATTTTCAGTTGGGTTTGCTCTCAATGTGTGACCTTGGTTAAGCTACTTATCCTTCCAGAGACCAATTTTTAAAATTAAAAATGTGAAATTAGGGCCGGCCCGGTGGCACACTGCTACAGTGTGCCGCTTGGGAGCGCAGTGACGCTCCCGCCGAGGGTTTGGATCCCACATACAGACCGGCCGCTCACTAGCTGAGCGAGGTGCGGGTGCAACACCGAGGGTTGCGATCCCGTTGCCAGTCCCGGTCCGGTGTGGGCGCGACACTGAGGGTTGCGATCCGTTGCCGGTCACGAAAAAAGACAAAAAGGGGAAAAAAAATGTGAAATTAATATTAAAAATGAGGGTGTTGGAGTAGCTGATTTCAAAAGTATCTTTCTTATCCCCAAACTCTCTGATTATAATTCTATGCATCTATTTTTGTTACATCCTAAACATCAGGGATTCTGCATTAAGCAAGGTACAATGATAAATGGAGCAATGATATGATCTTGAATCAACCTTATTTCCTTTCTTTGGTTGGCTGTTCCATGGAAAATTATCTCTACTTCATAAATTGAAGATGAGGAAGAAAAAACACTTATATTACCTTTATCATTTTTAATCAAAAGAATGTATGAAATATGTATTTGGCTACCATTTCTTGCTTTCCATCAAAGTGAATAAGCAAATGTATAATAACACATGGAAATATTAGAGAAGCTTTTTATCAAGATGCAAAAGAACCATTCCTGTAGATACATTTAGCCTGAAGGGTGCTCTTTGATCTAAGAAGTTGAAGCTTTTGGTGCTTTAAACACCTTATAGTAGGGTCGTATAGCCAAGTTATGTTAAATAATCCATTTGCTTAAAACTTTTCTAAAATTAAGTGAAAAGTCTTGAGAATCAATTGCCAGTAAGATGTATTATTGTAATAACCCAATAAGGTAACTATATTCTTCAGTGACCTTGTATACAGGTACTTTGGCAAAACTGAAAACTATAATGCAGGTGACGATAATGACTAAGCAACTAATTCATAACTATCAAGTAACTAGGTGAATGGAAAACTTGCTGCCCCTATTTGGGTACTAAACTCACTCGTTCCCAGATGCTCAAGTCAAATTGTGAATGTCATCCTTGATTTATTTTCCTCACTTGCCACATCAAATTCATTAAAACATACTAATGAGTCTACTATAAAATGTACTCTAAATTTATCTACTTCTCTACAACTTCTGGTTTTTAATGACCATATATTTAAAATCGCCCATTACCCTGAACAAGCATTCCTTATGACCCTTCCCTAATGAAATTTTTGATAGGACACTTATTCCATTTCCATTTTACTTATTCTGTTGCTATTTTTGTCTGCCTACTAGAATTGTGGCTTCATGAATTAGGGGATTTTGTCTGTATTGTTTACTGCTATTACTCCCTGTCCTAGAATAGTGCCTGGTACTGAGTAGGCACTCAATACATAGTTGTTGTATGAATCCAAGCCAGCATCAACTCTCACCTGGGTTATTTCAATAGTCTCCAACTGATCTCCTGCTTCTTCTCATATCCTTTTCTCCACAAACACTATTTTTGGTTAAACAGCAGCCAGTCACCTTTTAAAAACCTACCAATCAAGCTAAAACCCTTCAACAGCTTACTGTTTTTCTAAGAACAGTAATCTCTCACAAACATCCTAGAATGTTCTATGTGAGCTTGTCTAATTTGCACAAAACTCCATGTAGATTAGTAAGGTCCTGCTTAGCGGTGGCCCTACTCTTCCTTTACTATCCAATTTAGTGTAGTCTCCTTCTTTCAGTCATTCTCTGTCTCTCCACTCCAATTTGATTGCCTGTATTTATGAGATCTGGAATATTCTGTCTGGCTTGTTTTGCACCTGTCTCCTATCTCTAATGAAAGCTCCGTGACAACAGGGCCCTTTCTTTACTGTTGTCCTTCAGTGATTTCATTTATACTATTGTCACCATAAACACCTACAACAACCCAGCTAGAGCAGATATTATTATTCTCATTTTACTCTGAAACAACTGAGACCTAATTTAAGTGATAATTGCTTGTTGACTGTCTGTCCTCTCCACAAGACCAAGTCTCTCCATGGCAGTTAGGCATGTCATGTCCATCGCATACATCATTGTATCCTCAGTGCAAGCTTTATGCATGTTGTATAATAACTATGCAAGGAATGCATGTTAAAATATTTAATGAATGCATGGGGGTCTGGACTAGACATCTGAAATCCCAATCTGTAGATCTGTGCAACATACCATATACAGGACAATATATTGTAAAGTTTAGTGTCATAAGCTTTAAAAATGCATCTCTATTGTTAAGAATAAATCTTTGCAGTTAAGCCTTTTGCCACTGACTGAAGGAGCAAATTATTAGTTTTAAAAAACTGAGATATTGGACAAAAAAATCCTGCAATCACATGTTCTATGACAGGACAAGGCAGAAGTTATAATGGTAAGAACTGTCTTGTTTTCCTTTTTTTTTTCCCTCCTTATATTCCCACCAAATATCTGTCTATGTCTCTGGTCTTTTCAGTCTGTGTCTTTCATTCTCTGCCTTTCTCTCTTGTTCTTTGTCTGTGTCTCTGTGTCTGTTTCTCTTTCTCTCTGATTTTCCATCCAGGCCTCTTTCACACTGCTGTACCTTTCTTTGCATAGGACTGTAGGGTTGCTCTTGGGGCTGAGAGGCTCGTGGCGAGCAGAAACAGGATGCAAAGTGCAGTGGTGAAATTTAGCAACACGCAAGTGCTAGGCAGAGAGATGTCTATGGTTGAAATAAAAACTTTCTTAACTTGTCCATCTCAGTCAAACTCCTGAACTTCTTTTGATGCTTCCCAATTGCAGAAGTCTCTGTTTAATTGGAAAATTTGCAAATTTGGGATTATTATATGAATGGTAATTCAATTTTTTTAATAGATGGGGTGGGAAAGGAGGAGTCGTTGGCACCCGTATCCCTATGGTCTCTTTACTCCATTTGTAGGTGGTCCGAAGTACAAGGCAGGAAAAAGAGATACTCAGTAAGGAAACTCGAAAGTCAAGGTGTCCCTATTAATACAGGGTCCTAACACAATCACATCTCAGCCTAAAATATAAAGCTTATTTAATCAAAATTATTAAATGTTTTTATTTAATTTTAGTATTATTAAATTCTAAACTGTAAAAATATTATTCTACATGTTACAAAAATAGTTTAGGAAACTTTATACAATGTGGAATTTTACTACTGTAATAAATTTGACTATCATTTCCTTACTAAATACACAACCTCTCACTTTGCTTTTAGTCATTAATTACAGATGCCTTCTATTAACCTGAAAGAACAAATTGGGATAAGAATTTGTAATGCTTTCACACCTTACATTTTTTAAAAATGTAAATGAATTTTAACTCAATGGCCACTTACTAGTGATCCATACATTTTCCCCATCCCATGATCTGCTGCTTTTATTGTTTGCAGGACTGAAGGTCCTTTGAAAGTATAGACCTCTGGGTGTGACTCTCAATTCCTACTGAAAATGCAATGAGGACTTACAGAATAAAGACTATTTCAGGCATTAGAGAAAAAAAATCTTCAACATTTGTTACAAGATATAGGGGGTAAGCTTCAGTTGTCTAGAAATGATTTTTGACCAAGGAATCTCATTCATAAAGACACTAGATATATTAAACTTTAGAAGGGTGAACTGTGTTTTTTTTTTTTGTTTCATGCAATCTGAATTCAGCTCATAGCCTCCGACTTCACTTGCGATTCTGAGTAATCCCATTCATCATTTCTAGCAAAGTAAAGAAAACATCAGTAACTTAGATTATCAGAAGGAATGCACACTGTGTACTATCCCCAACAGAATTTGACTAAACCAAAAACAACCAAATTGATATGTGTGAGAAAAAAGTAAGAACAACAAAATATTGGCAGTTTACAAATATGCCATTCAGGTATTATGTAGATAAGCCAGCCAAAATCACTCAAAGAACAAAAATAAAGCCCACTTCCTACGTTTGAATGTCGGAGGGATTTTCAGGTAATAGCTTGTAAATGAAGGGCACCTTTAGAGCTCCGTTGTAAATTTCAACAACTTAAATCTTTCTTTCAGAGAGTAACAATCCTCAAGAATTCCAAAGGAATATATTACTAATAAAATTGTAACCCTATTTTTTGTAAATGAATTCTATTTCTGTCATGTTCAATTTTATCTTTGTTATTGTTTTCTTACTTCTAAAGCCAGCTTCAAATCCTCTTGTGTAATTAGATGGGATTTAAATTGTAAATACACTATGGGAGAAAGAATTAATATTTTGAGTATCTACTATGTGTTGGGTGCTCTGTCATTGAATCCGCATAACATCCCTAAAACCTATACTCCTTTTATAAGAGCCCTAACTGAGGCTTGGAGATGTCATGAGATTTTCCAGTTTACACACCTTTTAAGCAGTGGAGCTGAAACCCTCACTTATACTCATTTGACTCCTAAGCATGCAGTCTTTATACTAAATAAATTGGCTTTCATTTTTAAATTATATTATAAATATAATATTATATTTAATATAATTTATTATATAATATTGTGTGTGATATATAATATATTCATTCACACAGAAAAATGGTCTATGATTTCAATAGGATTATTTGAACATAAAAAAAAATATTTTCTATAAGTCAGTACTAAAGTCAAGTCTCATGCTCAAGTATGACCTGCCTGATTTGTTTTCTTGCCCCCTAACACAACAAAAACTTGTCCTGAGTTACTAATTTCCTGCCAGGGCTACTGATCACTGTCACGGTGGAGGCAGGCAGTCATCTGCCTTCTTTTTCTCTTTAATCCCACTGCCCCATTGCATCTACTACCTCACCACCATGCAGTCAGCCATTTCAGACAAGATGATAGATTACATTTGTAATGAATTTCTGATACAAACTGGATATTGCACTTTCTGCTGAAGCACCAGCTTGTTTGTTTTAATAGATCTACATATTTTGTCTTTTTTTTTTTTTTTTTTTTT
>NW_007728165.1:0-72478 GCF_000696425.1 Galeopterus variegatus | reverse complement strand
TTCATATTTTTTTTTTTTTTTTTTTTTTTTTTTTTTACCGCATACTCTACCTGGAATCCCTCCCTTCCCCCGCCCCCTTCTTTACCTAGCAAATTCCCTTTCCTCCATTACTTCAATCTCCTCCAGCAATCTTTCTACAACATCATCCCTTTATATATTATTTATCATCATCACACCATAATATCATGATCTGTCTACATTCTGTCTATCTGCCTGTTTTAGCCAGTATATTGGAAACTTCTTGAAGGCAAGTTTGGGGTTACATGATCTTTCGGTGTTGGTATATAGTAAGTGCTCAGTAAGGTTTTACTTTAAAGAAATAATTACTTTATAGTCCCTCCAGGTAAATCTAAGAATATTTCATAGTGTAAATTATGTGTAATTCTCTGAGGAAAGAATTTCATATGTTTTATAATAAATTTCTGAAGAGCTCATCAGGACTGTGAGAAACTATGATTACACATTCACTACTGTTTACAGAAGTATATGATGGGTTAGAAAGCAGCTTAGATTCAACAGGCAACAATCTCAGAAGATATTTTTGAAACGCTTAACATTTAGCAACAATTGGTTTATATTCATGGCTCTCATCATTTAATTGACTCCTTCTTAAATCTAGACTCTTGATAGGTTTTTCAAAGCTGCAAAATAGCATTTGAACTTACAAATATTTTTTTAAGAAGAGTTCTCAAGCAAGACTTAGGAATACATCTTTCCAAGTATGTATCCCTTTGACCTCAAAGAAGGTGGAAACTTAAGGTGGCAGCTTCACTCTGTCACTGTTCAGTTGCAGTCATGAAGTCCTTAGAGAAGATAATCCTTATGCCAGCCTGAGGCAGCCAGAGAGGAGCTTGAGCCCTGCCCCTCTGTAGCCTGCATCGAAATCCAGCTCCACTGCTAGGAGCTGAGCAGCCTGATCCCCTGTTCCCCTCAATTTTCAAAACTATAAAATGAGGATGAAACCTACATCCTAAAGATCTTGTGAAGATTAAATGACATAATACATGAAAACTGTTGGGATCATTGTTGGCACATAGTAAGCACCATATTAATGTTAGCTAAGGAAAAATAATGTAGATCAAGTTTCTTTTTAGTGTTCCCAGCCTTACTTTTTCTTTGCTCACTAAAAAAACTTCCATGTTTTATCATGTTTCTGTAAAATCTTTGCTTCCATGAGGAAAAAATATTAACAATAATATGGACTGATATTTTTCTGTGTATATAGCCTGTATGTTATAAAACAATATGCTTTGCTTTTATGCATACTTGAACATGCTCAAGCATTAACTGTTTGAGTTTAACAACTGGCAGAATATTCTGTAATGAGTGGATACTAAGTTGTACTCGGCATGAAGGCCTAGGCCTGGAACGTGGTATGTGTGCAACTCCGATTGCACGGCTTGCTAAACTATAATTTGCTGCAGAGAACTAATTCTGAAGATTTCTAAAAAAGGAATACTTCTAGTAAGAAGGCAGATCTACTGACATTTGATAATATCTAGTTGTCAGGGAGATTTTTAAATGTACACAGACCCACATCAATCCCTGGATAAAAAACACACGTCAGGATTTTGTAGAATAAAAATTAATGATAAAACACTTTTCAAGCATTTCACATGGGATTATATATGATAGTTAATGTTTACAGTTCATGGCCTGGATGGTATTGGTTAATTAAAGGAATCACTTGGAATAAAGAAGCACTCAGAAATGATTGTGGGTTTTTTTACAGTTCAAAATAAGCCCAGAGACTTAAGAGAACCTTTCAAGGTTCTATAAAACTGAATATATTTTCCCTTTGGCTCATTATTTACTTAACGACAGATCATTTATTTTGGCAGGAGAAAATGTACCTATTCAATATCAAAAGGCCTATGAATTTCAACCTTCTTTTATGGCCCTATTATATCATTTGAGACTTTTTAGTTAAATGAAAAAAAATGGTATTTTTTCTCTATATTAGGATTTTTCTTGGTTTCTATGATTTTTAGTTCCATAATTTAAAGTGCATATTGAAAATAAATTGCTTTATTTGATCGCATGTAATTTTCCATTAATGAAGTCCAGTGGATATATTTAACATTGTATGTACATCTATGAAAAATAATATATTCAGCAATAGCTCTGAAGATAAATGAAGCTGTGAAAGTATCCTCTTAAAGATATCACTTAATAACCGTTTTCTTATTGCATAATAATATGAATTTATATTCAGTATTATGAATTATGTATGTAGGGGACAGATCTAGCTATTTTAGTTGTGGATATTAAATTTGTTAATACTCTTTTTCAATACCTGCCTCTGCATTGTATGCACAGGACAAAGCCCAGCCATACCTCCTCCGTTACCAACAGAACAGGCTCCCAGGCCCACTCCAGCATCTTCTACTATTGAAGGCAAGTACTTTATTTTTATTTTTTAATAAAAATTTTTATTGCAGTTAAAATAGAAAGAAGAAGAATGAAACAAAACAGTAACAAAGCAACATCAAAATAGAATATTTTACTACATGGTTTTAGTATGTATAAACTATAATTTACTTTTTCTGAAATTACAATTTGATCCTTTTTAAACAATCAAAAATTTCTCGTTAAGATTCTGTATTGGTGACCTTCAGCTTCCAGAAGGATGACCAGCTTAGTACCCTGAAAGCTAAGCCAGAAAAACTAGGGACAAATGCATAAGAGCTGCTTTGCAATTCTTGCAGTTTTAACACAACTTGGTCGATTTGGTGTCTGAAGATTCTGGTGCCAGAATTTCTGGGTTTGAATTTAAGCTCCATTTTTTACTAGCTTTGTAAACTTAGGAAGTTACTTAAATTTTGTGATGATGACTTTTGTTATCTTAGAGATAAGAATAACACTGACCTCCTAGGGCTATTGTCAGGGTGAAATTATTTGTATACACACATACACACTCCATAACTAGTGCTATATACAATTAGTAGTTAATTCTACTACTACCAATTGATTCTTTAAAATTTGATGTTCCAAGATCCCTAAAATATGGAAAGGGAAGTGTCATAATCAATTCTGCTGGAAATTTAAAGTCACTGCTCTAAGTATTCATGCATTAATTTATTTAATTGTTATTTATTAAATCCTAACCATGGGATCATGCCAGATATTGTTCAAAGTACTGGAGATTCGTAGATTAATGGAAAAGTTTCTGACCTGCCAAGACTCAGTTTACAGATACAAACATGCAAGTTTTAATTTAAGCCAAGTGTACCTCTAATTTTTTACAAGAGTGCACATGAAGATTTCCCCCAGATCACAGCCCCCTTTCCGCCTCTAGCTCCATTTCACACTAGAAGGGACCTTCTGAATGCATATGTGGACACTCCAGCCAGCTTGTTCAAGATCTGTGTACTCTATTCAACAGCCATGTACTGGCTTTGGCCACCCCTTGAGACTAGAAGTGATCACATTTATGAGGATTCATCCAGGAACAGGCCCATGCAGTTACTAGCATCAGAGTAAGGACTGTTTGGAAAAAATATCTGAGAGTCCTGGGATCTGGAGTGTATAAGAGAAGAAACTCAAAGTGACTATATCCTATCAGTGTTACAGACTCCTAGGCCCAGGACAGGGTGCAGTCCAGCAGAACCCTAAAAAGCACACGACCTCCAGGATTGCCTTGATTGCTGGGTTCTAAGAGATGTGCTGACGATTGCAATGTGGTAGGAACCGAAAACATGTCAGAACAAAGTACTGTGAAAGCTTAAAGAAGCAAGGGCCTAGTTCTGCTTGGAGGAGGTGAGGAGGACCCTCAGGAGAGGTGAATGTACAGCTTAAGTCCCGAGAATAGGAGGAGTTCGTCAAGCAGGCAAGGGAGGTATGAGCATTACAAACACAAGGGTCGGCATATGTGAAGGCACAGAGAAAAGAAGGAAAGGAGTTGGGTCCACAGAAGTGTAAGTTGTTCAGCAAGGAGGGAAAGGAGGAGGAGGGGAATGAAGAGGGCTTAGGAGAGCTGATAGAAAGGCATTTTGAGGGCAGGTCATGAAATACCTTGTAAGCTAAGCTTGCAACTTATTTTTATTTTTAAGGCCTTATTATAAAACACTGATAGTAAAATAAATTCCTAATATACACAGTCTGCAGATACATTTATTGACATTTTCTGTTCATACTTTATCTAGCCCTTTCCTTCCTTCTTTCCTTGTTTTTTGAATTTTTTAAAATTTCTGGTTGTGTTTTCATTTTGTTAATCTATGACTTCATGCTATTTCACCCAGCCAAGCAATTTTTATTTTCCTTTAAAATTTTTGATACATTCACACAACTCAAAATTTAGAAGTTTCAAAAATGATGTAGGGTAAAAAGTGTCCCTCCTGGCCCTATCCTCCAAACCACCCAGTTCTCCTCCCTACAGGCAATGAATGTTAGTTGGTTGTATATATACAAGCTCTAATGTTTCCTCCTAAGCTAAGAGATTTCTTTTTTCTATACAAGATGGTGAGTTTCCATTGAACGGAATAGACGTGCTTATTTACAAAAATAACATGGTGTCATGCTACTGGCTAGACCCTAGTGGCTAGTATGAGATTAGTTGCAGGCACTTGGGATAAAAATAGTCCAAACGAAGTTTTAAGGTCTGAACTAAGCAGTGGTATAGTGGATAGAGAAAAGCATATGAATCAGAGAGATATTTGAACAGAGAATCAACTGGACTAAGTATCTAATTGGATATAGGTGTGTGGGAGAACAAGGAATTAGAATGATTCCATGCTTGCTGGATTAGATACCCAGGTGTACAGTGGTGCCGTAAGTGGTGCCATATGGTGGGAAACCATAGAAATAAAACAGGCCTGGGGAGGAGGAACAGGAAGGTGACAGGTACAGACTCACACATGACAGTTTCCCATGGAACACCCAGGTAGAATTCTAAATTCATACATGCAACTCAAGAAAATATTATATGGCTATTAGCTGGAATTATATGCTAATGTAACCTGTTCTCTCCTCTGTTGCTTACCTATCTTCTCCCCCTTAAACACCATTCCAAAATTGAATCTCCCAATATTGAAAAGAAAATGTCAGAGAATTTCAGTTCATGTCATGTATCCTCCAAACCCGTCCTACAAAGGTGATCCAGGTCCTATTGACCATTTCTTGTTACTTAGAGAAATGGTGTGAACTTCGTGCCTTGGAACATGGTATAGTGATTGGCAGCCTCTTCTCTAGAATTACACAGATCTGGGTTTACATTCTGTTTCTGTCATTTTCTACTTGGATGACCTTAAATATGATGCCTAAATGCTCAGGATCTTTATTTATAAAATACTGATATCATTATTACTAAGACAGAGAGGTGTTCTAAATAAAGTTAGAATAAAACTATAACTGCTGATTTTTTACTTGATAAGAACAAACTTAAGAAATTCTCCTGTGACTACATATTTTCAGCTTAGCACAACTTTTCACAAATAGCTAGTAGATTGGCAGCATCAAAATCATCTGTAAAGTCTGTTAAAAATGCATATTCCTACCAGATGTTAGATCTAGTGAATCAGATTCTCTTGCAACTCAGAGAGGAATAATCTACAATTTTTACAAGTTCCTCAGCTGAGTCTTGTACACAGTGAATTTTGAGAACCATTAGTTTATGTTTATGAGTTACAAATCTTACAGCTCCCATCAATAGTTTTACACTAAACATCAGAACTTGGTTGCCTGTTCCAAATAGTCCCTTATTTATTTTCACTTTTTAAATTAAATTCAAATGCCTGGTGAGTGATGCTTTTTCCAATCGACAATAGATCCCAACGATCTTTTTTGGCTATACATTTATGTTTCACTTTCAATAGCCAGGGAAGGATCTGAGCAGTTGAGCAGGTGAAGTTTTCCTAAAGTTATGTTCTTACACCAGCATCTTCTATGTACTTGTCTAGCCAGATCCTGACCAAGCCATGCCTTTGGCTATGCTCTCTTCAGCTCATGTTTATTTAGAATATTATGTTTGCTACATCAATATCTATTTTACAGTGGACATTCAAAAACCTAGTAAAGTACACATTGTTATTAACAACTAACAAATGAAGACTTCAAATTTATTTGTGCTAAATAAGTAAATAGTAGGACTGGGACTCCAGCCCTGGATTTCTGGTTCAATGCCCAGAAATTTTTCTATTATATTACAATGCAGACATTGGAGTTTGGGGATCCTCCCTTCTTGTCTTCTGAGACAGCAATAAGTTTTGAAATAGGAAGACATAAAGTTTAACCCTTTAGATTTCATGCAGTTTTACAACGGAAACATCATGTACAGTTGGCAGTCAAGAGTACTCTGCAATGCTTCTCAAAATTGAAGGTACTCACGGATAATCCAGGGATCTTGTGAAAATACAGATTTTGGTTTGGTAGGTTTGGGTCAGGGCCTGAAATTCTGCATTTTTATCAGTCTCCCAAGAATTACTGATGTTGCTGGTCCAGGATCACATTTGAGAAGCAAATCTCTGGATGATTTGAGAGTGAGGTGGAGGGAAACTATATATATATTTTAAATGCACCTAATTTAATATTAGTCAGACCTATAGTTAGCCAAATATCCTTCAGAATGACTGGATTGCCTTTCATGGAGAAATTTTGATTTCTCATTTTCTGGGTAAACACAAAATGTTTCATGCCAAGTACCTAAGCAGTCCAGAATGGTTCACAAGGGAGCAAGAGAAATGCTAATGGGAATGGGGTAGGGGTGGGAGAATCACATTTTACTTGTAAATTATAACAATGTATTGTATAGTATGTAACATAGTTTGGCTTTGCCAGCTACACAAATTGGATGAATTATCAGTTGCAAATTTTAAATAAAAATCCCATACGCCTGTAAGGCAGTATTGCATTAGTACCAGTCTGGAAAAAAAAAAAAAAAAAAACGAAGAAGAATTTTGTTTGGTCATTGGAGGCCATAATTTAAGGCTCATGAGCAACTTATTCAAAGATGCCAAATCAACTGAGATAGAAAATGGTCTAGATCTAGTCCAGGGTATGAAACTTTTGTATCTTGTGCAATTCATCTTCAGACACGTTTTACTTGGCCCAGACCAGTCTTTTACTTATTTATTTTTAAATGTGAATGTCTTGGGTAGGGAGAGCTTCCCGTGGTCCACAGTTTCCATGCCCTCACTTTGCCCGTTCACTGACTTGGATCCAGACATCATTTGTATGTGAGAGAGAATTATGTAAATACAATTTCTTCTTGATGTATAAGTTATTAAATCCCTGATCAACCTTGGTGTCTTTCTCTGACTGGGTAGCCGTAACACAATACCATGTACTGGGTGGTTTAATAACAGAAATTTATTTTCTGAGAGTTCTGGAGGCTGAAAGTCCAAGATCAGGGTACTAGCATGGTTTGGTTCTGGTGAGGGCTCTCTTCCTGGTTGCAAAGGGCTACTTTCTCACTATTTCCTCACATAGTAGAGAGGAGAACTCTGCTGTCACCTCCTCTTCTTATAAGGGGAAGAGTTTTATTGGATCAGGCTTTACCCTAATGATCTCATTTAACTTTAATTATCTTCTTAAAGGTTCCATGTCCAATATAATCATATGGGGGATTAGGGCTTCCACATATGAATTTGGGGGGGACACAATTCAGTCCATAGCACTTGATAAACTTTAAGCTTAATCAATAAATAGGTAAAGCAGGTTAAATGTTTATCTCATATAACTAGAGTTAAGTATTTCATTTTGAGTAACCCATGATTTTGCCTGTCTCATTTCTATCATATATGGTTTTAAACAACATAAATTTTCAGCTTTCGTCATCTTCTATACATGCTTTTAATTGATAGAAGTTAAATATGTTTAAGTCTTCTTAATTGTACTAAGCTGTACTGAGTTTATACTGAGGGTAATAAAGCAACAAAAACTCTGAGTCATCTCATACTGGCTACTGTTATGCATCATTTACCAGGAGAGTAAGCAAGTGATTTAGTACAAGTTTTATAGAATTCAGTCAAAAAAAAGTAAAGAGGGGGGGGGAGAGAGAGAGAGAGAGAGAGAGAGAGAGAGAGAGACAGAGGGAGAGAGAGAGAGAGAAAGTCAGAGTTGAATTTCTTTTGGTGCTTAGACTATAATAGCTCATGTGACTTGAGATAATTTGACACAAAACTGACAATTTACTATCTTCTGGCCCCACTGTTTACAGGGCAAGAGACAGCCTATAAATAATAGTGTCACCTTAACTTTCATCGATTCTAATTCTGTTGTTGCGAAATGGACATAAATCAAGAAACTCAGATTCCACAATTTGAGGCAGACTTAGATAGTCAGATTATTCAAATGTTTGGATCCATCTTATCTCCTCACAGAGATTCATAAAACACCAAGTAGCAAATGTTCTACCTATCAATCTGTCATTTGGAAAAGGATGTGTCATTTGTTAAGTGGGACACTTAGGTTCTATCATTATATTTAAAGAGCAATTTAATTTGACCTTTCATCCTAAAACCCAGTACGAGGTTTAAGTGAATAAAGTAGCAATGTTTCAGGTTCACAAGTCTTTTGTCCGTATCTACTTTTAATGTGCTGAGAAGCAGAGTCCTTGGACTTAGGCTGCTAACACTGAGCAGCTTCCCAAAGAGTTCATATTAACAGACGACGCTGAGATCATGGGCTTTGTCAGGGCTTGCAGATGTGCCTGGGACTTCATTAACATAATTGATTAGGAACTAGGACATATTTAGTATTAATCAAGCTGTTTTTAGTGAGGCTGATTATGCCAGTCCTCTTGATGCACTATTTTAGTCTGAAACTTCCTTAGGACCAAGAAAATGCAAGAAAATGGCTTTATGTAAAAAGGAGGAACTTGCACATTGCACTAACGTATGCTATTCAATCTGAGGGATATAGTTATGACAGGTCAAAAAGTATGCACATAAACATATTTCAATTTTAATGTTTTTAAAAAGTAGAGCTTATGTATAGACTGGATTATTAAATCGGCTCAAGGGCATTTGGAAACAATTTGGAACTTTATTGGTAGAAATCAACAAATCGTGAACCTTGTTACAGGGGAAAGCACTCTGCACGTCCGAAAAGCTCTTAAAAGCCTCTTTATGCTCTCATGGCACTTGAAAAAAAATGAGTTTCTCACTTCAATCTGAGTGGTGCCGGTGTACTTCTAATTGCAGGCCATTTACTTAGTGCCTTGAAGTTGTGTCTTGCCTTCCTTGGATTTCGCTCTTCTCCCCAGATCACATGCTTTGTACACCATAATGAAATTTTTATTGCTTTGAAACTTTAAAAAAAAAAAATTCAGGATAATTAGCATATTCAGCATTGTACAATGTAATCATTTTTCGTGGCCCTTTACCAATTCCTGGCTAACCCACCCCCCCACCCCCTTTGGATACAAAGAAACTAATTATATATTACATCACTTGTTTCCTTTGACTTCTACTATATATTTTAGAATATACTTGGCCAGGGAAAATTGGCTACAATAGCCTTAGAAGGTCTCATTTAGAAACCACTTCAAGTAATTATTTTGGTCATTGTTGTCATTTTGTATTTAATTATGGACATTACTGACTAACTTAAATATGTACCTAAATTAAATATAATATTAATTATCATAATCTTTCAAAAATTATTAAATTTTGTGACAGAATTAATTCTCATGTCTATCAGGAGCTTTTGCTGAAAGGCCCAAAAGTTCAAAGAGCCACCGTAGTTATCCATTTATTACACAAATAGAGTCAATCAATGTGAGTTTTTCTCCCAAATAGTACCTTACAATATTAACATCATAGGTGTATTTAACACCTAACATCATCAAATGTTTGTCAGCATTTCTGCTAATCTCTTATGCCAAGTACTACGTTTTTCAGGAGGAATTAGCCCCTCACTGCTCTCAGACTCCTCAGTGATCAAATAGGACAACTTTCAGGCAACATTGCCCATCCCCTCCCCAATCATCAAGAGAGGCAGAAAACCTGTTTCAAAAAAATCCCTGTATAAGCAAAGTTACCACATATGATCCCATTCATCTTTAATCAACAATGCTGGAAGATATTTTTCTTTCCTCCTACTCAACACAGACCCCCAAACCCAATTTTTGTCCTTGATCACTGAAGAATTAAAGACTTCTGCCCACATGTAATGACTGGGTATTTAGTGTAAAATTACCAGGACTCCTTTACTGTGGCAAAGATGTGGAAGGAAGAAGTTAAGTTATACTTATATTACTTATAATATTTTATTATATACCTGCAAATTTCATGAATGAAGTCAAATCCAGCAAGGTGAATAAATACCAAACACTTTATCATCTTCTTGAATAAAAATATGACTGGTACTAACTTAGAAGTGCACTTGTAGGTAATGTTATAAATGCTATCACTCATACGTGGATGAGAGAACTTTAGAGAGAAGACCAGAGTTCTACCACCCAATCTCAGCTTTGATACTGATCAGTGGTATGAACATGGACAAATCAATTGATTTCATACGATCAGTATTTCTTTGCCTGTAAGCCATGGGGACTGAACTCAGTCTCTAAAGTCCCTCTCTGCTTTTATACCCAAAGATTTCACACTTAATTTTTTTCATGATGGTAGATTGGTAAACAGAGTGAAACCTCCATGGCTTTGCCTAGTGGTTAAATAGCTACTCTAGATGTGTAAGGTATGGTTGTAGCTCCGATAGAGATGTCAAGCTGTTGTGGCAATGGATAATATTAGGAAGCATTATTTACTGAAATACAAAAGTAAGTTGTACAGATCATAAAGGCTGTAAAAGTTAGGAGCAAGATGATATATGAATGAGTAAAGGCTAAGTAGAAAAACCACAAGACTTGCATTGGGCCATAAAGAGTAAGTTAGTTGGATTCGTATAGATATAGAGGAGAAAGGAGCATTGTGTGAAATTTATTATAGTTTTTTACCATAGGATGCATCTGAGGACAATGTTCTAAAGGAGCTAGTAATATTTTACTTACAATTTTATTAAACCAAGAATTTTATCACCATAGCTCTTCGGTGAGATATATTCTGGAAAGTAAAAACATAAAATAATAAAATAGAAATTTGGCCTCAGTTCTTATTCCATTAACTCTATGACACAATAGATTTTATTGAACTTTAGGCCAATATAATATTTTTCTTTGTTTTGTGGTGAAATATACTCACATTTCTGTGATTTTTAATAGGATTGACCAGTAGCTATAAATTTTGATAAAATATATAAACCAAACTATGTCTAGTACTTATTTAATTTAGAAAGTTGCTAAGGGTAGTTAAAAAAATAACACATAACTACTTAATACATTTTCCAGCACAGTTAGGTACTCAACCATTAGTTGCCATTGCTGTTATCATTATCATTTTTATATCAAGAAATTTCTTATTTATGAGGATACTTCGAAAAGTTCATGGACAAATAGAATTAAAAGATAATATGAATCTTTACATGAACTTCTTGAAATACCCTCTTATACAGCAAACCATTAATTTTTATGGTGGTTTTTTATTGGTGTCTATAGAAGATTATAAGGTAACATTGGTCAGTATACATGAAACTCTATTTTTTTTAATACAGGACTGAAGCCATATCTTGAAAGTTTGTGTACACACAACTAAAACTTTTGCACATCTTCACAGAATGTGTGAGCTTGTTTCTTATCAAGCAATTGATAAGAGAGTAGTATGATTAGATTTGCATTCAGATCATTTTGTCAGCTGTAAAAAGGGTGATTTGGTGAAGAGTGGGCTAAAGGATTTGGAGTATAAGACAAATTTAGGAGGCTACTGCTCATGGGGAAAAAATCATGCTACTTTTCTGTTAAAATGATCACATTTTACCCTCAAAACAACTCCAAGCAGTGAATATAATTTACACAATTTTACAGATAAGATCAGAGAAATGAAGTAAATTGCCTAAGATAGCACAGCTCTAAATGTGGTATAACTTGAATTGGAAACTAGATGTCTGTTACCAAGCCTCAGTTTATTTCCATTATTTTAGAATGGTAATTAAGCATTAAGGCCGAGCATAATTGATAAAATTTTTATCTGACTCGAGTAAATGAATGGCATTAAGAATAGAAATAGGTTTTGAGAGACACTAATGACTTAAATTCTCAGCTTGCTGAGGGTATTGGTTCCCTGGAACACTCAAATGTGTGATTAAGAGATTCTAATGAATGCAGTATTTATAAGTTTAAGCAGGGTTATGGTAGAGCACCCCAAGGCTAGCCAAGCAGGAAGCCTTTATTACCCCTACGCCTGGAGGGGGAGGGAAATGGAGTGATTCACACACCCAGAAAGCCTTGAAACTTTGGCAAAGAGATGCCCAATCAGAGGATCTGTAGGTCGTGTCCTTCAGCAGGGGCACACGACCACCAACACTCTGTTAAATGATGTATGTAATATTGTCTATGAGCCAGGGAGGAAGACAGGGAATAAATGTCCAGACCTCGTTCTTGTTCCAGCTCTATTATCTTTTGATGTTGCTCCCATAGGCCAAAACAACCGAAATTCAGAGGACATGAGTCTTGGTTATCGTATTCCATTAAGGTCAGGGTAGAGAATGGATATCGAGAGAAAATGGTGACTGTCACATGTCAAACAGGATGTTGGACTTGTACAGAAGTGGTTGTTTCCCGTAGACAACCAAATCTCTGAAAGTCTGGAATTTACAAAAGAGGTAGATACAGGTGTTGGAGTCATAAGCTTGGCCCTAGTGTAGTATTTCCTAAAGTATGCTATGGGGAACTCTAGTTCTATGATATTCTTAGCAGAAAAAAAAATTTTTGCATGATATAATACTCTTGGTCAGCATAATGATATATTTCTTCCCAGGACATTCACAATGAACACTTGTATATCAAAGGATCCAAGAAATTCTGTATAAAAAAAAATCTGTTTAACTCTTTTTTAGTTCAGTGATTCCTATTTTTTTTTAATCACATAAACATTTCTATTCCTGATAGCACTTAGAAATAAGTGATCTCAAAAACACTCTGTATCATACAAAGGTTAGTTCCAAATATAACTGAAGGATAGGTCAACTATGAATGCGAGTGAGACTATCTAACATGCAAATTACACCCAAGAAAGGACAAGTGGGGTACACATTGATTTAGTCAGGATTCTTTAGAGAAGCAGAACCAATAGGTCAGATCTGTGTCTATATCTGAAACTATCTATCATCAATCTATCTGAGAGGGAATTTACTTTAAAGAATTGGCTCACACAACTGTGGGGACTGGCAAATCTGACACCTGCAGATCACACAGGCAGGCTTGGGACTCAGAGAAGAGTGGGTGTTGCAGTCATGAGTCTGAAAAAATGGATGGAAGCAGAGTTTTGTTTTGCTTTCCCTTAGGGGACCTCAGTCTTTTCTCTTAAGGCCTTCAGTTGCATGGATAAGGCTCACCCACATTATGAAGGCTAAACTGCCTTACTCAAAGTCTGCTGATTTATATGTTAATAACATCTAAAATGCCTTCATAGCAGCATCCAGACTGGTTTCTGAACAAATAGTTGTTACAATTGCTTAGCCAAGTTGATGCATAAAATTAGCCATCACAAACCTTAAGAGAAGACAGATTGAAAAAGCCAAGGATGAAAGAATATGAAGGAGGAAAGCTGACCACAGGGCCAGGCCCTCCAGAGAGATTTTTAGGATGAAGACTGACCAGCGTTCTTTAGATTTGCCACTAGAAAATCATGGTAACCTACTCCTGCCTCTAAATCTTCTGTCTGTCACATAGAAATGATATGTAGTAGTCAGGAGTTGGAGCTGAAGTTCCAACTGTAAGATTAGTGTTAGCTCCCTAAACCTCTCAAAGACTGGGTTTCCTCATCTGCAAAGTGATATTTTTGAAATAGGTGATATCAAAAGTCTGCTCCACCTCCAAAATTTTATCATGCTTGAGGAAGGCCTTTATCTCATTCGTTCTTTTTCCCTCCACACATACACATTTATTTCATTTCCTCGGTGTTATATAGTGGGCTAATAAATACTACCAAGTCAAAATGAATCCTCTCTTTCAGACATAATTTCTCCAATATTGTGTTGTTATTTAAATTTTTTTAATTTTGAAATGATTTTGCATTTACAGAAGAATTGTAAAGATGATACACAGAGTTTCTATACACCCTTCAGCAAGCTTCCTCAAATGTTAACATCTTATTAACTATGGTTCACTTACTAAAAATAAGAAATTAACTTTGGTACAACACTACTAACTGAACTACAGACTTTATTTGACTTTCACTTTCCAATAGTTAGTAAAAGATTTTTTAAAAAAAATTATAACTTAACCACTTTGTGATAGGGACACAAGTATTAAAATAAGTATCCACTGCTTTTCTCCCCCACCTTAACTTCTAAGGAATATAGTAGGTTTACTTAGTCAGCTCCAGAGTATTTGTGTTCTGCTCAGATATGCTGGGTTAGCAGAAGAATCAGAAGGCAACCAAAGGGTTAAATTAATTCATATTTGAATGGGCCACTCCCCAGAAGAAAATACAAGATCTGGATGGTGAGAAAAGAGGTCAAGAGGATAGAATAGGAGAGATGCATGAGCTGGCCTAAGTTTTTAGTGATGTTTTTGGAAGAAAAATGAGTTTTGGGGAAGCAGCTGTGATGAGGGAAGCTTGAGAAGCTAGATCAAGAATAGAATCTTTAGAATATTTGTTTTGGGTCGTACGATGCTAGCGATTTGAGAGATTTCAGTACAGATTTAAATTTATCTTTCGTCCCTTCTTGGAATTTTAGATTCTTGTTTCTTTTGATTGCAACACTGTGCTAAGGTGGGTCTGAGGTACACAGTATTCCAGTTAATCCATGTTAGAACAAGTGCGATTCAGCTTAGTATCAGAAAAGGAGGTAAGCCCTAACAACTGGCTTTTGAGTATATTTTTTTAAAAAAAACACAAAAACATAAAGGTGGAAAAACATCAAGGAAAAGGAAAAGAACAATGGAAAGAAATGAGAGTTTCCCATGGATTATGAAATATAGCCGCATTTTAGTAGACATTAAATGCATTTCATAAGAAACTTGTATCTCTAAACTTAGAACTTTCCTCTCTTATTATACTGGTTTTGATTGCCCATTATTGATTAACGAGACCTTTTGTAAAAACCTTTCACTTTTTCTTACTAACCTGTATATAAGAAGACAGAGCTTTGTTTTCCTTCCTCTCCACATCTGCCAATATAGCTAGGGGCCTCTGTCTGTTTTGACTGTCCAGGAGCGGTAGGTTTTTACTCTGGAATTCAAGGAGTGGCCCCCAAGATGGGGAAACACAGTGAAGGAGCCTTCTGTTGAGACCAGGGCCATTTTCCTGCCTCTGCCCTCTTTTATAACTTTTATGCTGGTCGTTTTTTCCTTGTATTTTGACCTATAAAGGACCAAAGAGGAAGTAAAGGATGAGACGGTTTGTGAATCAGAGTGAATCTGATTTGCTAATAGCTTTCTTATTACGACATTCTGATTGAAACCCTCTTGGGCCAGCAAGCTTTTCTCATAAAACATTTTATAAGGATCGTTTTCCTCCAAAGCTCTTGTTTACAAGTACCAGTTTTTCTTTATAAAACATTTATTTGCTGCTAAATGTGTCTTCCTGTTATACAGGCCGGTTGCAATTCCAAATTATGTTATTTCTCTTCTCTAGAACCATTGAGAAAAGTGGCTGTATCTTTATGGCCAGATCTGTTTTAGCCACATGGAGTAAATAACGATGGCAAATGTTCACTTAATAAAGGATAAGAAATGCTTCCTTTAATTAAGTGAGGATTTGGTGTAACATCTTTAATCCACTAGAATAATCTTTATTTTAGAAAAGAGAAGACATAAAAATGTGTTACTAGTTTGATATGATCCATGAGAGAAGGTGAAATTTCTGTAGCTCATTAGTTAAAATAAATCTGAATTTGACATATTAAAGCTATTACAACTTGAAAAATTTTAATTGTTGAGTGGGTTCTTGCATCTGATTCAAGAATTGATATACATTAGGCATTTTTTTAAAATTGATAAACTTTAATTGAGAAGCAGACTTATAAATGTGCCCAACATACTAGTAACTGTTGGTAATTTTATTTTTAAAATATTAGTTAATTAATTATTTTTAATTGTACATTTTTATGGGGTACAGTTTATTGTTTCAAGACATGCATATGTTATATAATGATTCAATCAGAATAGTTAATGTATCTATTACCTAAACAGTTATCATTTCTTTGTGGTAGTAACATTGAAGATCCTCTTTTCTGGCTGTCTTGAAATATACGATACAATATTATTAGCTATAGTCACCTTAGAGCACAGAACCTATTCTTCCTATCTAACTGATACTCTGTAACTTTGTACCAGTCTATCAACTTCTTGTCATCCTCCCCATTTCTCACCCCTTCCCAGCCTCTGGTGACAATTATTCTACTATTTCTTTTTATTTATTTATTTATTTTTTCCAATTGACCCATGATAATTGTATATATTTATGGAGTACAATGTGATATTTGGGCGCATTTGTACACTGTGCAGTGATCATATCAGGGTATTTTAACATACCCATCACCTCCAACATGTGTCACCTGTTTGTGTTGAGAACATTCAAATTCCTCCAAATTAGCTACTTGAAGTTATACAGTAATGTGTTGTTGACTGTAGTCTCCCTACATTGCTATAGAACAATAGATTTTATTTTTCCTATCTCTCTACAATTTTGTATCCATTGACCACCCTCTCCCCGTATTCCCTCCTCCTAACTAGTCTCTAGTAACCACTATTCTACTCTCTACTTCCGTGAGATCAACTTTTTTAGCTGTCACATATGAGTGAGAACATGCAGTATTTCTCTTTCCGTGCCTGGCTTATTTCACTTAATGTAATTTTCTCCAACTTTTGGTAATTTTAAAGTCAAATCGTATTTGAAAATAACTACTGAGTCTTTCCAATTTGCTTGGTAAATCAAGCCCAAGATTCTCAAGGATCTGTTATAAAAATAGAACTCTCTTTGAAATGGCACTTTAAAATAATGTATATTTTGATTTTGAGTTACAACCAACTTTTTCTCTAAATACCAATAATTTAGTCATGAGAAGGAAAAGCTCAATTTTCTAGTGTTTCCAGGCATTCCTGACATTTTAAATGTAATGAGGTACTTTTGCAATCCATTTCCAACCACAGATGAATGTAGAGAGTAGATGGATAAAATATGGAAAAAGTAATCTTTGATAAATAGCATGATATTGAAAATTAAAAGTTGTTAGAAAATAATCTTATATTTATGTTTTCCTTACCTTTGTAAAAACAAATAAAAAAACATTAGAAAAGTTTACAACAAAAGATCTTGAGCAAGCAATGATCGTGCACAGAAACTTGAAAGGATTAAAAGTGTTTTCCAAGAATTTCCAAATGGCAGAAGCCCCAAACAAACAAACAAACAAACAAACAAACAAAAGCAATTGTACTTTAAAGAGTTATCCAAAGAAACAAGTGCATGTCGACTGAGAGTTTCTTGCTTGAGTTCAGGTCAACAAACTTTAATTGAGCATTTGCTTTGTGAAATGTAAAAGAACTGAGTAGAAAAGTAAAATACAGTGTGTCCCTCACTCCGCCTCTCGCCCCCCACCCCACATAGTGTTTGCCTTTCCTGTTTCACATCTATATAAAAATGAAAAAGGAGAGATGTGGTGATCTTCATCTGTATAAACGTAATCTATTTAAAATCAATGTAATTACATACCTAAAAAGCTTTTATCTTTTTAAAGGATTTGGGGTAAATCGACCTTATCCGTTTTACATTTTTAAATACTGTTTAACGAACATGGAATTTTTTGCAATTTGAAATGTATTAAGTAATCTTTTTCTTTGAGTTCCTTTTTGCATGCAAAATTCAGAAACAGAAAAAAAAAAAATAGTCATTGGGTCAAAGAACTTTGGTTGTGAGAGAGCCAAAAGATAAGTTTTCCAACAATGAGGCAGAAGGTGGCGCTGCTTTTCCGCCCATGCCGCAGTCAGTCCCCAACCTGGAGTTCCTGCAAGGAATTTTTTTAAAAAACTCCAGCCCCTGTCAAGTGGTTTGACATAAAGCTAAACGAACAATTGTTGATAGAAGTGAGCAAATTGTATATTTGAAAGTCTGTGTGTAGTCACTGAAAAGTACTACAGAATTGCTGGCTGTTTATTGTTCTCTGTTAATAGCTGATAAATGAGAAGAGCTGGCATCTAAGAATAATTCAGGTATCACTAAAGAAATGTCAAGGAAAGGAAAATGGATTCAGGTCCTGAAAGGCCAGCTTAGTTATGCCAGATAACTCAAGTCCTTAATTTGGAGAGCCTTGCTCACATAGCAACCTAATTACAATGGGGAGTGAGGTACTCTTAACTATGTTTCTATAATGTTATATTCCTTAAAGAGACCCAGATAAAATTTAGAGGAATTTTTTTTTTTGGGGGGGGGGGGGGAAAATAATATTTGTACTGAATTATTTTTTTCTACATCTTCTTCCTTACAATATGATCACAAAATCCAGTGAGACACTTGACACCACCCAGCAACATCCAAAGTTCCTCTTAAACTATCATTCAGAATCATATAACTTCTCCACTTAAAATCTCTCAGTGGTTTCCTCTGTTATTCACAGTAAAATCAAAAGTTCATATCATGAGCAACAAGATTCTACAGATTCTACATGATCTGTCCCACTACATCTCTGGCTGCTCCTCTTAACACTCTCCTCCCAGGTCCTCCACTCCAGCCACACTTGTCTCCAAGCTTTTTCAAGCTCTTTTATATATATATATATGTTTGGTGTGCTCCCATTTCAGGATCTTGGCAGATATTTTTCCTCTGCTGAAATTTTCTTTTCCCCAATAACCCAAAGATCTTCCACTTTTTTAAAGACTCTTTTCAAATGTTACCCATTCAGAAAGGTTTACCCCAATCTACCTTAAAAAAAGCAATGCCACCTCCAAACCTCTCATGTTCTAATCCTCTATACTAAGCTTTATTTTTTTTCTGATCCCTATTCATTTTAAGCCTATAAAATGAAACTTCCTCTTGCCTTAAACATGTTTAAGCCATATCAAAACCAGGCAACAAACCACAGCAACTTACATGCATTTTAAGTTACCTGGTCCCAGCAAAATTATAAAATAAATGTAAGAAAATGCATATTTCATTTGGGAAATAAGGGAAGAACTGGTAAAGAGGAATTTAAATACATTGTACTCATTTCCCTGACTTTTATGACTAAAGACAGAAGATTTATGAATTACCTAGAGTTGCACAAAGCAATGGCTCCTAATCATAGCAAAACCAAGACTGAAATACACTTCTTTTTCATTGCAGCACAGCTCTTACTTATGTACATTTAGTTTATTCTTACATATGTACATTTTTTTCCTGAAGCTTCTTAATACAAAATATTTCATAGACACCCTAGATATAGAAAATAAGAATTAATTTGCATTTACTCAAAGAGATCAATAAATATCACACCTAGAAAAATAAAAATTATATGCAGTCAGATATTTGTTATTTGTAGAATATAGTAATAGCTTGTCATTACTATTATTATTTTTTGAACATCTACTCTGTTTCAGGCATTTTAGCTCAGTTATCTCCATTTCTCACAACAATCCAGGAAGGTAGGTTTTCTTAGCCCAAATTTTCAAATGAGGAAAATGAAATTCATTGTGTCATAGCACATTGCTTAGTATCACACAACCAGAAAGGCTCAAAGACAGAATTCAGACCAAGGTCACTGGTGCAAGCACTTATGCTATTTTCCTCTCATGCCCCACACCCCTCTGTAGATGACAGTGGGAAAACTCCATTAATCACTCATGTAATTGAACTTATCAGCGTATGTGGAATTTTCCATGGTCATACTGTGAGCTGGTTTCCAGGGCAATCACTGCCACTCTAGAGAAACAAGGTGACATGATGGGGATGAGGTATGCTGGAATGCATTGTTATGAAAGAAACAAATCCTTATTTACTCGACTGGAACCAAAAATACATCAACCCTGGCCATAAAGTGTTAGAAAAGCATCCAACAGATATGTAGGATTTGGATAATCTCTGTACTAGAAAGGCAAAGAGGGGAGCAACAAAACATAAGACAAAAATGAGACAGGTTTGCATTTGTTTCCTCGTTCTGCTAGGAACTGAATCTTAGAAAGCTTTACAATTGTAATTAACTACTGTGCTTCTCTGGCTTTGAGATGGCACAAAAACATTTAAAAGCAAGATAAAAGCCCATTGTAAGAGCTTAGAAAGTAAAAAGTAAGTCGTTTAATTTTTCTTTCATCTGATGTTAATTTATGCAGAAGCTAATAACATATTTGTGGCTCAGAGCTGTTCATTGTAGGGAGGATTTCTGTCTCATCCAGCCTTTCCTGTGATCCCTGCTAGATAGAGCCATCACTTCAGGGCTTGTGACACTTGTCAGAGAAAGGCAATATACTGATAAGTTCACATCCTAGATATATTTAATTGCTAACCTTCTGAAAACCAATGGTATTAAATGCTCTAATCCTTCTCTAGCTGTTACAAACAAAACAGCAAA
Source organism: Galeopterus variegatus (assembly GCF_000696425.1). Classification (NCBI taxonomy): domain Eukaryota; kingdom Metazoa; phylum Chordata; class Mammalia; order Dermoptera; family Cynocephalidae; genus Galeopterus; species Galeopterus variegatus. Next base: position 51,940 of record NW_007728165.1, on the reverse strand, counting down.
AAAAAAAAAAAAAAAAAAAAAAAAAAAAAAAAAGAAAAGAAAAATGGGAAAAGAAGGTGAAGAGGAGATAGAATATGTGGGCGCAGAGTCTGGTGGAAAGAGAAATACTGCTGTTGAGGGACAAAAAAACAGAGGAAGGAGTTTCTTAATAGAAACGTGGGCTACTTTTGTATCTAAGTTGGCTATAATTAAATTGTTAAGTTTTTCATAAATGAAAAGTTTAATTCCACTACTGCCAAGTCACCTGTAGAACAGAGACAATAATGCCTGAAAAAATGCAGAATCTTCAGAAGTGGATGTTTTAAATGAAATTCATCATGAATAAAGTGAGTCCCATAATGACAGTTTAAAGGTCTTATTCATAAAAATGTTATTAAAGTACCTGCTTTTTGTAGACTTCTGCTCTTATTCATGACACACAGTGTATGGCTATAATCACAGGCAGTGTGTAATGGAAGCATTAATTCCATCTGAACTAAGGCAAGAATACTGTATCTCCACAATAAAATCCCAACTATATTAATTTAAAGGGTAGAATTTATTGCACAAGAGCATGCTCTTTTTAAAATATGAAAAGAATGCCTTCCCTCTTATGGCCTCAAATATCTACTTTCATTCCGAAGTTTGGTGTCAGATTGACTAACTGGCATGAACTTTTTAAAGAAATCTTTATTCATCTATGTTATAAAACTTAGAGACTTGGATATTGAGTTGTGATCTTACAGTGACTATGGCATTAATATTGAGTACAGGTTTAGAAATAGTTACAAGTAGTCTGTATTTTAATTAACCTCTTTTCTGGTGCATGACATTGGAGGGTGATGTTTAGTAAATGCCTATTCAATTATCTAGCATATGCATTTATTTAGCTAAGATGGAAAATGCTCTGCTACATAAAATTTCTCCCAGAGAAGCAGAATGTAATAATACTTAAATCAAAAGTATCTTTATTCAGAATTTTAAATATGGATTTGCATATTTAATATAAATAAACCTTTAGGAAAAGGCAAAGTAGACTTCAATTGGTTTATTTCTAACTCTGGAACTATCAGAATTTGACTTCTTGACTTTTTATTTCTGATTGGATGAGCTGTAATAGTACACTGTAGACACATTTAGACTAAGTGTGAATATATTTCTCCCTACAACACTAGATTATTTCTAGAAGTCATGAAAAGGGATTCTTTATAAATTATACTTCTAACACTGAAAGAAAGTGTTATCTTTGATCTTGTAGGTAAAAAAGCTCTATACCTAAGGGAATGAATTAATTCCGGGATTTAATAAGATGCAGTCATTAGTAGACAACTTTAAGCATTCATCCTAGAAATACACATGGAATTTCTTTAGCATAGCAACAATTTTATAATAGTTCTGAGTAACGAAAATTTTTGAATGCATCTGTACCTGAGACAAATGACAAATGGCAAAGAGAAAGGTATTTGAAATATAAGGTAAATAACACTAGTCATTTAAGATAAAAATCAGTCAATTCCCAAAATTAACTGTACTTATTACTGCCTTAAACCTAAAATCACCGAACATTCCATTTTAGCAACTACTTTATATGACTTTGTTATTTGAAATGATACTTACCAAAAAAATATTCAGGGTTGTCCAATTGTTAAAAGGCTATGGTAACACTTGAGGTTCTTTTTGCCCCTTAGACTAAGGCTTTCTCAGATTTCTGAAACACGGATCTCGCATGAAGTTTAGAGGCACCGTAAAAAGTTCTACGTGGCATTCACACTTACAACAAACTCTGGGTGCACAGATTGTCTGAGTACCCTTGATACAACTTGTACAGAGAGGGCAGTGGAAGTTATGTCTCCAACATACTGCCAGACTAATGTCACCAGGCTGTACATTCCTGTTGACAAGAGCCAGATTTGGAAAACAGCTAAATCAAAATAGATACCATTAATGGCCTAACATATTATTTCTAATGAAACTGAATATGTGAAAACAAAAATTAATTTTTTAACTTCCATGTAGTATCTTTCCAATGAAATTATATTTTACTTTTATTTATAAATATCTTACTTTAGGCACCAGGCAAATAGCTGTTTGGTTGAGAAAGCTCAAACTATCTTATTGATGATTCATAAATAATATTAGTAGTCTACAATTTTAGGCATTTACTGTTAGGCAGGACCTGTGTAGAGTGCTTCATATACATATATAACTTTGATAGAGGTACTATTATTTTTCAAATGATGAAAATAAGGTTTAGTGAGATCAAATCACTTGCTCAAGGTCAAAAAGCTCTCTGGAGGCAGAATTGACTTAACAATAATTCACTTCAACCTTAGCTTTTCTTTCATACTCAATTTTCCTAAAGGGAACCTTTCAAATTTCTTCCCTAGAAAAAGAAGATGAAAAGAAAGCTGAGGAGAAAGTTACTTCTGAAACAAAAAAGAAAGGTAATGAATTTTAAAACTCTGTAACATGTAAGTAGATTAGTATCCATTTATACTGCTGCTGATAAAGCTATTATATTCATTTTACTAATGAACACTTTTGAGATTTCTAAATATTTCAAATAAATTTGAAATTGATTTTTTTTTAATTCAAGCCTAAACACTTTAAAAAAATGACTACGCCTGAATATTTTTTCCTCCTTAGTGGTCAGAGTTGTTCCCACTTCTCAGTGATATATTTCTGTTTTATCTCCATAAAGTTTCCATGCAAATATTGACAAGCCGATAGTTAAGATCCTCTTTTTGACCCCATATGTTGTTCTAGGAGGAAACAACACAAGTGAACAGAACACAAACTGAAACACCTGATACTCAAAAGCAAACTATGCAATAATGATCTGGGCATGGGCTTCTAAAACCAATCTATCACAGTCATTGTTTTATAATCCTCACTGAGAGCCAAACATAAACTATAAGCCCTCAAATTTGATAGAACACTAACAAACAAAAGAATTAAGTTGCTGAATAAATACAGTAATACAGTAATACATATACATATATATATATATATATATAAATGTGAAGATTATTATTCGACTTACTCCGTTTAATAAGAAATGTTAATCAAAACAGCAAATTATCTTATGTAGAGGAAAGAAAATAGTTGATTGGTTTATTTTGTTGTATTCTTTTTTTTTTTTTAAGTTAATAGTTTGTGTGATGTCCCAAGTAAGCCTCAGAGATTTTGGAGCTTCTGACATGCTTCCAGTGACCTGATAGTCCAGGAAAGATGCATACATTCCTTTTAATAAACCTTAGAAAAACTATTGAATTCTATCATAATTAATAATGCCATTCAGTGTTTCCACTGTCATGAAAGATTTTTTGCTCTTGGAAAAATTTGCCCCTTCCTGAAGCAAAAGCACACCTAAGCCTCTAGTCTGTTATGAATGTGCTAATTCACTGATATTTGACATGATTCATGGCTCTGATTTAGGACTTCTCTATACAAGATGAATTGGATGTCACAATGGCAGTCATGCATACCCTGAAAATATAAGAATTAAGTAGTAGAGGCTTATAATTATCTTATTTTACCAGCAGAAAAAGAAGATGTCAAAAAGAAAAGTGAGAAGGAAACTGCCATTGATGCGAAAAAAAAAGGTACTGCGCTTTCTTTGTTTCCTTAGTCAGATTATGTTCAGGATGTTTGTTTCATGAAAGAATCCTGATGCAACATCTACAAATTGGACATGAGTACTTAAATTTGTCCATGTATAGACTGTCAAAGCAAAAATTGCACTAGACAAAATTAAACAGGCGAGGAAGACTTTATTCAAGGCTGTTGCAATAGGTGAGAGAGACCAGAACTCAGTCTGAACTAAGTTTTTCTGGAAAAATAAAAATAGAAAAATAAGCAGGAGAGTTTGTAAGAGCTGGAATGGGGAATCATAGATCATCTGAGTTCGCAAACTGGTCATACCCAAAGGAAAAGTAAACTTTCCCTCTGGTATCTCCAGGATAGGAGGGAGTTTTACAACATGGAGCAAGGTGCCCAAAGAATTTAGGCTCCTATCCTCCCATAAAAACTGAAAGAAAGGAGCATTATCTTTCTTGATAATCACATTTCAAAGGGATGCCTCTCAGGTCTTTGGAAAAGGCATTCCTGGGTTGTAAAACTGGAAAGTTGTAAAAAGATTTACATCTCAAGGGGGCAGAGAAAAAAAATTACAGTTACAGTTTTTCTAAAGTAAGTGCTCTAAGAAAAGAGAGGTCAATAGCCTAAAATCAGGAAGACTATTATAGTTTAGTAGCTGAGGTCCATCTGGGTCAAGACGTAATGAAATTGGGAAGAGCTACATAGCATAACAATACTACCTTGCAAAGGTAAGATGCTGGGAGAGAACAACATGTCCCATTAAGAAATAGGGTTATTCAGCTGGCTGACAATTAGATTTTAGCTTTAAATTTAGTTCTGTTTTTATTCTCATTCAAACATGATTATTCGCTTCTATTTAGGTTAAGATTAAGTCTACCTGGAAAAGATAGTTACCTCAGGTATTATGGCTCAGTGACAAGTATTTGCCTCAAACCTTTCCTCCACCAAACATTTCCTCCACCAGTGTCAGTCTGAGTTATGAAGGAATTGTCCTGTATTAAATTGCAGATCTCCTAGGGCCTGTGCATTTTGGGGTTAAAAAACTAATTCCTCACAGCTACAAACAACTTAAGTGTAAATGAAATTTCCAGATTTTCCCTTTGTCATAGTAAACCAAAAATAGTCTCCCAGCATAGGAGACAGTGGGTAAAGTGAAATAAGGGAAAACTTGAACAGAGATCTTCAAGGTGGGACATTGTCTGGGGAGGGCAGGCTGGGCTGGATGGGATTAGTGTGGGGAAAAAATGGTGGTTGTGAGGACCTTAAAAATGAAGATCATAAGATGCCTAAGCACATAATGATTACTCTAAGCAAGTAGCAAATAGTAATGACAGAAAATCCCTGATACGATTTTACAAATGGGATAAAAAATGTAAAATATTAGAAGCTGCATGATTATATGGCTCATGAAATAAGCAGAAAGAGAAAGCCAGATGTTCTGTGGGTCTGGGAGTTGATTGCCAATTGCTTTATATGTGAATTTCCATTATTAGGGATGTACTATTGTAGGGTCTATATATTGTTGAATATTCATTCATTTGTGTTATTGTTTTGGAATAAATTTTATTGCATTTATTTGAAGTTTATGATATGATGTTATGGGATATATATAGGTAGTAAAATTGTTACTATAGTGAAGTAGATTAACATATCTGTCATCTCGCATAGTTTTTTATGACAAGAGTGACTAAAAATCTACTTATTTAACAAAAATCCCAAATACAATACAATTTTATTAACTTTAATCATTATGTTGTACATTCAACCTCTAGACTTGTTCATCCTACATCTGCTATTTGGTATCCGTTAACCTAAATCTCCCCATTTCCTCCTATTTCTCTCAGCTCCTAGTAACCAATGTTTAATTCTCTATCTCTGTGTACTTGAGCTCTTTATTTTAAATTCTACATGTAAGTGAGATCATACAATATTTTTTTTTCTGTCTGGTTTATTTCACTTAGCATAATGTCATCTAGGTCCATCTATGTTGTGGCAAATTGCATTTAAAAACTTTATTTTCTTGGTGAAATATATGTTTTATCATAAGAAAAAAAAACAGTTCTGACTATATAGTAATACTGAGAAAGCGGTTGCTTGGGTCAGTGGATCTGTGTCTGTAACATGATTGGATTGTAAATATAAACAAAGTGCTCCTTCCTGGGCCATCAGCTTTGCTAAAGGATTTGCAGAAGAAACTCTTGTAATCTTTAAAGCATTTGTCATATGCATGCAACTGCAAAATCAGAAAAAATGTTTTTTGGCAAAACTGAAAGGTGTGTGTGTGTGTGTGTGTGTGTGTGTGTGTGTGTGTGTGTGTGTGTGTGTTTTGTTTTGGTATGGTTTTAGCATTTTGGTGGGATAGGCAAAACATCTTTAAGTGTAATGAGTGATGGGAAAATCTGATACTTCTGTGCTACTGGGAGATCTGTGTGATTAGCCCAGCAGTCATGTCAAAGTGAGGTTGTACACAATGCAAGAGAATTGATTATGCCAATATCACCTCCTACAAGACCAGTGCACAGTCACTGAAGTAGAGACCAAACTGGGTAATTGCTCAGCGTATCTGGGGACGGCTGCTTAGCTGGTGTAGCTAAACAAGTTTGTTCTACTGGGAACCAGTTTTCTGTCTGTGACTTGTTATATTTACTTTTGCTAATACAAAATATTATTGTTTCATAGAAATCAGTTCAACTTCCTGATGGAAATATGCATAATTCAGTCACTTGTTTACAAGGATTTAACCTCCAAATATTCAAAATTGTGCATGTGTGTGTGAAAAAGAAAGAGAGGGAGTGATTTAAGCCAGTTTTTAACTCATATTTATTTTCAGAGTTTAATAATTCCCCAACTATATTTCTATGTGACAGCAATATGGTTTAAAAACAGCCAGTTTTAAGCTTATTATGAAAGTAGTAAAAGTTTGTAGAGATAATGAGAGAAATTGAGAAAAACCTGAAATCTTGACGAGCTGGTCACATATGTAATTTCTTCCTAAAATAGTCAGAGGAATATGGCAGAGCATACGATATCACTTTTTTAGCCCCAAATAGTAGCAAATTAACAAGGCACAAGATATGCCTAGATGCTTATTTAATATATGGTTTTTTTTCATAGTATTTTATTATATTTATATTAACTTATATATTATTTATGATTATATAATATGAAAATTTATTTTTGCCTTATATTATTATTTTACTACACTTACACTTTATATTATGCGGATGCAAATGAACCTGTCTTAAATTCTACTGAGTGATAAGTGAACCTCTACTATAATAAAACTGGTAAATCATACTTTCTTAATAATCTGCATTAGGAAAAATGTGGATTAAGTTTTACCTAATGCAAAATTGTCATCCTATTAATTAATAATGGTTGAAACTGAGTAATTGGTACATTGGGATTAATTATAATAATTTCTTATTTAGTATATATTTGAAATTATCCATGGTAAGACAAAATAAATATCTGCCACTTAAAAACACCATGGAAAATTTAAAGAAGGAAAATCTCCAGGATATTTTTGCAATTTATAAGGTAAATTTTCACCTGAAGAAATATGATGGAAAAAAGCAACTAACAAAGGAAACAAACAAACAAAAATCCTCTTAAAAATATCTTCCTAGGTTTGCTTAGGACTTGAAGACATAAACACTCTAGTTTTAGACATAAACACTCTAGTTTGCATAAGGAGGAGAAATTCTATACAGGGAACTGGGCATCTACAGAATTGCTAGAAGGATGGAAAAAATTGAAACCAAGGGGTTGTTATTAGTTATTAAGCATCAGGGCACATCAATATGTCAAGAAGTTGCTTCATTTATCAAAGCTGCCCCTTCACATGCACGAAGACTAGATACTGGAAATGTTGAGGCAGGCCTCAGTAACTTACTAACATCTTCATTTGCCAAATCATTCATTTGGTTTGCTAAACCATTTCTGCTTTGCGATCTTATGTGGGTGTACCTAACTGATGGAATTTAACATGTCTCCAGAGCCCTAACTGCAAGCGAGTCTGCAGGATGTAGGTTTTGTGCATTCTAATTTTTCCAACTGGAAGGAAGGTAAAATGGAAGTTGAAAGAGTCTAGCCAAAGTATCTATAATAGTGATAGTCTCAAAAATGTCTGAAAAAACAAAATTCATATTATAAGGATGATTTTTGAAGGTGTGAATTGTACAATGATTAATCCTCTCTTTGAGTCCCCCCCCAAAAACTGGAAAAGATGGCTCAGTCAAGAAGCATGACCAAATCTGGCAATTTAAAGTGTTCATAAGGCACACTGAAATGTAATTTATGTTGGTCTTTAAACTAAAGATTAAAAAATTATGGGTATCCTTCCTCTCTTTATTTCACATTCCATTTGTTCATTTTGAAGAAACAATTTTCCAAGTTCTTCATGATATTATAATGCCGAAAAACATTAACAGGTTGCTTTGTCTTATCATGAAACAATTATAACATGAGCAAAATATATAGGGACCAGAAGAGGAACAAGGTCAAAACTAAGATGATCCGTTTCTCTCAAGCTGCCCTTTTTAAACTTATAAGTTATAGGCTTTTTTGAGTGAAATTTATTGTCACCTTATAGGTTTATATGCTTATTAATAATGAAAATAAATTTGACTCAATAGCAGATACATGATAATGGTGTAAATTATTTCATTATCATATTTCACAACAGAATGTTTTTTCAAGAATTATCTGTCTGGAAGTATAAATTATAAGAAGGATCCTAATAAAAACCCACACTAGCTTTTCTGAATTAAGCTGCTAGAAAAGGACAATATTCATCCATTCATGCGTGCATGGATTCTTGCAGGAAATATTTACTAAATGCCTATTACAGGCCAAGCATTTCAGGTGCTGAGCACACAGAGGTGGATAAACAGACATAAGTTCTGCCCCAGTGGAGCTTACAGTTTGATGAGGGAGGCACACAGTGAATAAGGAGACAAAATGTCCATAAGTAAATCTGGATGTAAGGACAATGGAGGAAATACTCTTAAATTGGGGGCAATAAAATAAAACAATGGATGACATTTAAAATGAGATCTGATGTTTTGGAAGGATACAGCCATTGATGTGTGTGTCTTTCTGTGATGTATGCATAAGGAGTGTGTGTGTATGACAGAGAGAGAGAGAGAGAGGGATGTATATCTGCATGGTTTGTACGAGGGGTCAGAATATGCAGAAACATGTGGGTGTTTGTATTTTATAAAAAGTATAGTGGAAGATTCTGAGCTGAAGTCTTACATATAGTAATTTGTATAGATTATAGACTATGGTTAATGTCCTGGGAATAGATGAGATTACCCAGAGAAACTGTGTCAAAAGAAAAAGAGAACAGAATTCAGAATCAAGACCTGAGGAATTCCAACATCTAGAGATTAGAGAGTGGAAAATAGAGCAAGAGAACTGAAAGTAATTGTTGGAAAGACTAAAGGAAAAGCAAAAGAGTTTGGTATTAGAAATGCTTCAGAAATGGATACTTCAAGATGTTGTGGATGTTACTTAGAAGTTGTGACATGAGGCCAGAAGAGACAAAGGCACTTAGCAGAGCAAAGAGATAAAGCCAGATTTGAATAGGAGGTGCAAAAGTGGAGACAAGTGTGTGGAATTTAGGGGGTACTGGGGAGTGGGTTGTGGCTGCATAGGAATAGCGTCTTTAATGTTTTGTTTAGTTTGCTTTAGTAGGCGATTGACGCTCACAGGGATAGCATATAAAAGGAGAAATCTGAGATAATTTAGAATTCATTGGTTGATGAGCACATGGGTGAAAAAAAAATCTTTCTTTTTTGAGATAATACTACAGATGCCCCAATAATGTAAAGTTGATGTTTTCAAGATGTGAAAAGGAAGCTATACAGATTGCCTTATATAGAAAGGCATGCATTCGCAAGATATACAATATAAGTTTAGGTGGTTCCGGGATAAAACTGAAACTCCGATAACAAATACATACTGAATTGAAAACTTCAATTTTAGAAAAGGATATATCCAAAATGTCCTTTGTGCTCACTGAGGTAAGTTTGTGAAACTTATTTTAGCAACACTCTTTAAGGATCATTGATTCAGTTATAATATCCCATTAGGACTTTACATTAAAATATTTTTGTGGCGATGAATTGATCAGGTAAGATTAATTCAGTATAGAGCTCATAAGGTTTGTTCTGTTTTAAAGGATACATTCATATATTTTCCATAGAATATTCTCAATTACAGTATGGGGCAAAAATATTAAATTATGCTCAAACTAAAAATTTTGGCTATTTGATTTTTCTATGTAAGATCTGCTTTTGTCATCGAGAAAATTCAGAATGTCTTTAAATAATGCCTACCAGACATTAGAATATCATCTATTTTACTTTTGATTCTTTTGTTACATGATTTTACAGCTACTAGATCTCAAAGTAATTTGCATGGCAGATCACAGAACACTAAAATTTTCATGTTTATATGTAATTAAAAGTAACATCCTTGAAGTATTTACATGTACAGATATAGTTGGGCAAGATAATAGATAATACATAGTATCTTTCATATGTGTTCATGTTTAGTTTCAGTTTAAAAGAGTATTCTTCTATTTTTCAAACTTGTATTTTGAGATGATTATAGCTTTTTCTGATTACCTCATTTCTTTCTCTTTATTTGAAAAGCACTTGGTTTTAGAAAGTTATCTTTTATTTGAATTCTGTATTTGCAAATATATATTTGGGCAAGATTTGACAAGTGCATCAGATTAGCGATATTTGTTTGATACTTTGACGTCTAGATATTTTTTTTTTCTGGATATCCTGTAGTAATCTACCAGTTAATATCAAGTTGCAAAATTCAGGCACTTCACACATTTTTGAGCGATAGTGGGACAGTTATATTAATGTATGTTGTAGACAAAATTCTTAAAAATTTGTTCAGACAGGTAAATAATTAGAAATCTAGCACAAATAAGACCTGATCTAATTAGTACTTTCCCACCTTGACTTAGTAGCTCTTGATAATTACACAGCAACAGTAGGTTCTTCTCAAGTTAGCTTTTTGTTCCCACGTAAATTAGATTGCAAGTCTGAGTTCAGATGATGGCAGCTTGACTGTATTAAAAATACTTACTGTGCTTGGATTGCTTTGAAGGCAAGAGAATATATTTTCAAGTGTCTTGTAATCATGAAAATCATGTCAAACAATAGTTATTTATTCTCTTGAGGGTAAAAGATTTTGGAATTGAACATTACAGGAAGATCTTCTGACTTGTTACTTAATACGATATCCTCGATTAGCTCTGATATTACCTCTAGATTTAGCTACTGGGTCTAACTTGCTTCAGAGAAGGAGAGACGGACTTATTATCTTGACTTGCTGTGGGAATCTCTGAAATAACCTCTATATGCTCACTTTTGGTTTGAACAATACAAAAGTGTGTTTGGGCCCAATACAAAAGGTGTGAAAGCATTTCTATTTAAAAAGGGATTTTGCAATAAATTTAAAAACTCAGAAAGTGGAGTCTGTTTTCCATAGCTTACAACAGAATACCTGAAACTGAGTAATTTAAAATGAAATTTATCTCTTAGAATTTGGAGGCTGGGAAGTCCAGTGTCCCGGGGGCACGTCTTCTTGGAGGGGAGTCTCTGCAGAGTATATGGCAACCCAGGGTATTGCATAGTGAGAATGGCAAGAGCTCTTCCATGTGCTCTCCTTATAAAGCCACCACCGTACATCCATGATAACCCTCTAAAAGCATTAACTAACCCGTTAATCCCTGAATAGATGAATCTATTTGTGAGGACAGAGTCCTCATTACTCAGTCACTTCTCAAAGGCCCCACCTTTCAAATACTATAATTGGATTTCCCATCAACACCATTAACAATGGGGGTCAAGTTTTCAACACATGAAATTTTGGGGGACACATTAAACCCATAGTAGGTTCATATGAAAAATTATTTAGGCCTGAAAAAAAGGACTGGTATACAAGCAATTGTTTTTAGCCTTTTTAATACTTATTTTGGAGAATCAGGGCTACTTTCCTACTGAGGACAGCAACAAAATCAACCCTAAACTTGAGTATGAGAGAGTTGTGCTATCTTTTGTGAAGTATTTTCAACAAGGACAATTAAAATGCATATAAGAAAGGATCAGTAAATAGACGATGCATATTTCTTCCCTGTGTGCATTGATATATTAATATTTTAAGTATTTCCTGCACACATATTAGATAAAATATTTTAAGTTTTAATTTCTATTTAGAATAACTTTTTTTCTGAAAAATAAGTAAGAAACAAAATAATGTAATTTAACATTAAAACAAAGTGGTGTCTTGCAAATGTCATAAATTTTCATGGGAAGATTACACAGAGTGGCACAGAAAGTGAGTTGTCAGTTAGGAACAAGTTATTTTTTTTGAAAATATAGGAAGATATTGATCAATTTGTCAGGGAATAACATGTCCTGAGTTTTTTATGGGATCTGAGAGCACACATTAAAGAATATAGGTGTAAAATACCCAGTCAAATTTTGTTGTTATGTATCCTAAAAGTCTATAAGATTTTATTTTTCAATTAAAGTACAGCTTAAAAAACATCAAAATGATGTCTACCACAATTCCAGCCTCTCTAGGGATACCAAAAACAGATTTTCCAAATAGCATAGCAAATTCTGCCAATATGTATTCATTTTATCAAGGACATTTTAAAAGTAATAATAAGTTAAATTTATTATTTGTTTTCTCTTTTAAACATTATAACAACTCTGTAAGGTAGGCATTATAATACCCATTTTATAAAAAGGGAAATTGAAGATTGGGGCAGTTCGGTAACTTGCCCATGCTCACCAGTAAATAAAGGAGCAAAGGCAGTAGGAAAATCACGAGATAAAGCTTTACGGTCTTTTGCAACCTGCCAGCATTTTTCTTCCCAATTCTAGGAAACATGGGTGGTATACTGCTTTAACGTCATTTTCTTTCTTATTTCTTTTTCTCCTAATTCCCTTTAGATGATATTGCAGACGGGTGTAAGCAGGGAAGAAAGAAATGCAGAGAATATCCTATAGGTCTGATTCTCATTTTTCTTTTAGAAATTATGCTTTCCTTCATTTACTCATTCACAAATATTTAGTGAATCCATAATATACTCAAGGAAATTTGTTTAATATTAAAGATAGATTAGTGCAAGAGATATGGTACTTGTCTGTAAAGACCTTAGAAAACAGGCAAGTAAACAGACAATATACTGTGAGCACAACCACAATAGGGCAGATACAATGTCTCACACTAAAATCAAGCCATAAGTATAGAAATCATTTCTCTTTTCTGGTAGATTGGTGACTATTAGAAATTTAGCATAGAGGTGTCACAGACTTATGTAATTAGGCACTTGACCAAGACACATACAATGTTTATTTTTAAATAGGATGGAGATTGAAACACACAAAATTTTAACAGTGGTTTATCAGTGAAGATACTTGCCTTTGCAAGTAGCAGAATATAAAATAGGGAATTTTTTAGTTTATCCAGCTACAGTCTTAGAGTACACTGGATTTGAGTTCAGCTTGATGCATAGGTCACATGATATCATCAGGATGTGGTTTATCTCTCTCCATTTTTAGACTCTACTTCACTGATATTGGTCCATGTGGTTGCAAATTGGCCATGGGTATTGCCCTGCATCCCTTCTTGTTCATGTCCTATGTGAAAAAGAATAGATTGGCTTCCTGAGTGTTCAAACAGAAAACCTGAATTGAGCCATATTGGTCCTTGAGGACACCCATATCTGAACTAACCTTCATGGTGAGAGTGAAGAAATAATCTGATTGTCTTAGCTTAGACCATAGGTCCCATCCCCACAACAGAGCAATTATATGAACTTTGCCGAAGATACTTGGCTGAAATTGGATTGAGGGGTGATTCCCTAAATTAGGGTAATAAAACCACAATAAAATGGAATAGCTACTACATTGAAAAACAAATATAAAAATTCACTAATAAGTTATTTCTAGATAGTGGGAATATGGGTGATTGATTTTCTTTATATTCATTTATTGAATAGAATAAGGGAGAACTATTTAAGCTGCCATCTGTGGAAGAATACTTAAGTATTTAGAATAGCAACTCAACACAGGATTATGTAGTATAACCAACAAAAGTAAATGAAATTGCAGGTTTCATTAATTAAAATATTATGTCTATAGTAAAGAATGAAATTCTCCCACTATACTTGGTAGTGATAGAATCAGAGTAGGGGGTGGCCAGCAGTTATCTCAGTTGGTTAGAACCTGGCCTTTTAACACCAAGGTGAAGGGTTTGGATTCCCGTACAAAAAAAAAAAAAAAAAATTACCAAAGTTGGATAACAGTCTTTAATTTCAGTGAAGATATTTTGAAACAAACCAGATTATACTCAGAAGACAGTACTTCAGAAACATGGATGTTTAATATGGAAATGAGGAAAGAGGGAGAACATCAAAGCCATGGCCCTGACTTTGATGTATTTAGATGTAGAACTGCTCTTTATTATGTCTAAGAATTAGGACACCGTAGTGGAAGTTAGGAGAAGACAAGGTGGGATGTTTAAGAGTATAGAAGGAATCTTCTAAGTCAGTGAAGTCTACCATTTGAAGTGTTTGAAAGAAGCAGTTTGGGTATCTCTCTCTCGGATTCATGGAGATAATGCTCTGATTAGATTCAGAGTAATGTTTTGTACTGGAGTACAGTCAGGAGAGAGAGTGTGAATGTCCAGAGCATGTTTATTGACATCTGCATAAACCAAGGACACTACAGAAAAGGAAAGAGAATGTATTACATGTATGGAATAATGATTAATTGTCCTTAGGGCAAAGAAATACCTTGAGACAGTTTCATAAGGAAATCCCAATGACAACAAGCTTAAAATAGGAGGGGAAATTTAATGCTTACTTATGATGCAAAAGACAGGGAAAAAACTTCAGACAAGAAAAGTTTCTAGACCAGAAAATAACAACTCTGGTTATGTTTTAGAAAGTTTTTCCATTATGAGTAATTGAGGGAGGCTTGGAGGAGAACATAGAATACTCCTGTAATTAAAGGCACTCTTTTTTTTTCTTCCAAAAAACAATTTGTGTCAGTAAAAAAAAAAATGTATCATTTATTTTAGTCACTGCCTTTATCTTGTTAGCTATATTAATCTTAGGATATAAGGTCAAAAATATGAACAGATGAAGAAGCTAATATTAAAACACATCAGAGGCAGAGGCACAAAAATAATCGTCCTGAGAGACAACAAGCTGATTTAGAGGTGGGTACACATTCAAGTTATACAAATAAGAGGATAAAGAAAAAAAATACACCACGGCATTGAACATATGAAACAAGTCTACCAATAGAAATGGCAAAATACCCACTACCCTAAAAATATGTGTATATACACCAAAGTTCCCAGGAATTTGTACTACTTATTATTGCTCCACAATGACTTACATGCCCCAGAGACTCAGTGGACATTGGTGAAGCAAATGTGAACTCAGTCTTTCGAAATGGTGCTGCCAGGTGATCCCATTTTCTCTAGGAATGGAATCCTAATAGTTTACTCTCCCTTTTCTGAGACTAATAACTCCAAACTGTTCCCCTTTCTTTAATCCTACTTTACCTTTTTACCTTCTTCTCTATCAGTCAAATACCTTGATTCCTATTTCCCTAAGAAAATAAAAATGAGAAGAGAGTTCCCATGAGCTCTGCCCATCAGACCCTAATGTTAATACATACTTCCTCTGATATTCTCTGCCTTCTTCCCTAAGTACAACACCATACAATAGTTGTAATATTCATACTGATAGAAAAAACCCTCTCACGTGTGCACAGTATGCCACCCTACCTGCTAACTCAGGAGCATCACTGCAGCAATTCTCTCCTCTGCAAATTCATTTAGACTTCTGCTAGTCACTCCCAGCAGCATGCAATGTGCTGTATCATGTATATAAATATAGATGTCCTGTTGTCGACAGCACATCCCTCTCTGGTTACTGCCCCATATCTCAGATCGCCTTTAGAGCTAAACTGTTTGAACATACAACTGGGCAATTTTTGCCATCATCAATGATTATCTTTCTCTCTTTTTTTGTGGCCAGCTGGTACAGGGATCAAACCCTGGATCTTGGTGTTACCAGCACCACACTCTGAGCTAGCTGGCCAGCCCTAGAGGTCGACTCTTCATGAGAGTTATCTACACTTTCCTTGCAGTCTCTCATGTATCCACTGTATGCAGACATTCATCCCCACCACAATGCTTGTCAGCTTTCCACATTAGCAAATCTAATTGTGATTCTTAGTTCTTAAGAGCCTTTGTCAGCCAATCTCTCTTTCTTTACTTGGCCTCTCAAATAATACTCTTTTCCTTCAACCTCTCTGGTCACTCTTTCTTGCTCTCTTTGGCTGGTTTCCTCCCTTTCTTTCTGGAGCCTAAAATTGGAAACACCCCATGGCTCAATTCTACATCCCTTCTCTTTCTCTGTACCCACTTCTTAGGTGACCTCATACAGTCCCATGGTTTTAATACCATCTTTATGATAATGACTCCCAAATGTATATCTCCAACCTTGTCTTCTCCTTGAACTCCATACGTACTTATGTGAGGGTACTTCAAAAAGTTCATGGAAAGATTTGTACTGTATTTTAATTCTATTTTTTTATGAACTTTTTGAAGTACTCTCATATATCCAATTGCCTATTCAACATCTCCATTTAAGCATCTATTAGACATCCCAAAGTTAAAATGATTTTAAAAACCCTCAAATATTTACACACACTCACCGAATGTGTCCTTCATACTCAGTTCTTTTATCAGTAAATTGCCACTACTTTTTTTTGCCTAAATCTCTCTAGTCACCCTTCACTCCTTTATTTCTCCTCTTAATTCATTACTAAATCCTGTCACCTTCACATTCATGTTTAGTAGCTGACCCTTCTCATTTCCGCCTCTAAAGGCGAGGTCATATGGTAACAACAGTAACAAAAACCCTAAACATTTTAGCAGCTTTAAAAAGTGACAAAGTGTATTTCTTGTTCATGCTGCATGTGGGGGAAGTTGTTCTACTAATCATAGCCACTGAGGCATGCAGACTCCACCTCCATCTGCTTCCACCTTTATAGAGGCTTCCCAGCTTACTCAGAGTGAAAGCTAAAGTCTCCACAATGGTGTAAAAAGCTATTCATTACATGATGGCCTAAGATAACCACAGGGCAGCATTTCCCTGGCAGCAAGGCCATTAACTGGGGTTCTACTCACATATCCTCACCATTTCTAGTCATTTGTTATTTGAACACATGTCTTCCATTTCTGATAAAACCCACGGTTTCAGCATTTGGATTTCACAAGCATGTGCAAATTTTAATTTGCAGTTTCAACTGAATTTTAGCTTTGCTCTGATTTTATCAAAATGACAGGTATAATCAATGTGTGAGGTCTTTAACTAGAAAGTGGTTTTTAAAAATACCACAGACAGAAAGCTAACATATGTACGAGTTATTTTTTCCTGTTTGTAGAGAGTCTGTAAAAATTATAATGCATATGAAAAAAGCCACAATTTCAACTTTGTTATAAAATGGTCTTTATCAAATAATTTAGTCTTGGTAAGACAGGAATGTGTGAATGTCAGCATGAGAGAAGTAGGGCGGAATAACCAATTAAGAATGGGAACGTAAAGTTAAGTAGGCAGAAGTTCAGGACTGCAGGTTGGGAAACAATTTTATTCTGTTTGATGCATTGGTAATGCTAGGCATAAAGTTTCCATATGTGCCGTTGAATCCAGATAGGTTCGGTATATAAATATGATAAATTAAAAACTCTTTCATTCTTGTCTAATAAAAAACTGAATCAACAAAAATTGGCAATAGACAGTTATAATTTTTTTCCTCTGGTTCGTCTCTTTTTCCCCATACTGTTCTTTTGGTGAATGACTCTTTCCCTAAACTCCAACCATGTGGCTCAAATGGGGTTTGAAATTATCATCATTGCGCCCCCTGCCACTCCCCCCGTGAATGGGGGCACATGACCCAAGCTGGGCCAGAGTTCTGTCCATGGACTTCCTTAAAAGGAAGATGGGCGCTTTTCTTAAGTGGTAAAATTGAGTGGGTCCAAGAAATGCTATTGATCATGTTTACACCCTTCTTGTGATAACCAGTCTTGAAAATAATACCCACCCATAGAAAAATAGAAAAACAAAACAACAACAACAAAAAACTAATGTAGAATTTTTAAAGGTATTTCAAGCCTATGATACAGTTATCCCTGGAGATTGCCATTTCCCTGACCTTTTGCCATTAAGTTACATGATTTAATTAATTCCTCTGTTAGTCTAACTTTGTTTATGTTTAAATTTTGTAATTTTCAACCTAAATGTTTATTACACAAATAACTTCCATACCAGTTTAGAATAGTTGTAGCAATTTTAAAACTATTAAGTAGTGAGAGATAGATAAATTATCTCAAGGATTTTATTTGTGATTTTGCTCAACTTCTTATGGACGAAAATAATTTTTCCCTGATATTTGTTCATAGATACTTATTATTTGGTAGTCTGCTTTAGAGAGTGAACAGATATTTTTATCAGACTTAGAATGTAAAATATATTTGTCAACCCAGCACTTGCTTGCCAGAAAACACTATGTTAATATGATTTTTAAAAAGTTTATGAATAAAAGCAGGGGTAACTCTCATTTGTATTATTTTACAAATAAAATATAAAACAAAATCCAAATGATCATTTTAATTTTATTCTGAGTTTAAATTTGCTTTTCTTTTTTACTTTCAATGTGAAAAAATGGCATTTTAGAGCTAGAGTACAAAATTAACATGTTTATCTTTCAAACTATTAATAAACACAGTGAGACAGTCCAAGACAAATTAGGCATAACATCACATCCCATAATGCTGTTACATTCACTAGGCTTGGTAGAAGTTACAATTAAAAAGAATCCACTATTCTTTGTGTTACGTGGAAATCCATAATTTATTCTTGTTAGACAGTTTTGCTATTTTTTTCCCTAATATCCCCTTGAAAATACATAACCTGTCTATTATAATCTATATCTACTGTAGATCCAGGAAGTTTTAATTGCCATGATAATTGCCATTATTGTGATAAACAGAGGATAAAACAAAAAGGGCTTGTAATCTAGAATTTAACCTTAGGTAATTCGTACTGGAGACATCAAATATTTCTTTTGTTCGGCATAAGTCTTGTTACATAAACTTGCACAATTTTATTTAACTATTTTTTCTTCAGTTACTCCTTGTGTAAATTGTGAATAATAATGACTTCAGCCAAATATTTAAAACATATTTGGAATGTCCACTATTTTGTGGGGAACATTTAGTTCTTTGATTCATCATGATGAATTCAGTTCAAGTTAGTTAAAACATGTATTGGATTACTTTCCTTGGAAATATAATAGAAGGAATGTTGGATTCAGAGTTATGAAGGATATCATCATGGCTCTTTCTTTTGATCACTCTTTTCCCAACTTTCATCAGCTTCCCTGCTCTTGCTCTAGTTACAGTTTCAGGTAAACTCTCTACACCTTGTAGCAAGATTGCTTCTGTAAGCTTAAGGCTTACAAAATCGTTAAACACTGAATCCCAAGGCAAAACAAGAACTCAAAATTCCCAGGGAATATTCTGATTGGCCAAACTTGGGTCATATGCTAGGTGTGTGGGCACAACTGAGTAATATGCTAATTCTTGTGGCTGAGTCCCCCTGAGAAAGGCAAAGTAGGTTTTGTGGAAAAAGGATGGGAAAAGTCCAGATAAAGCATGAAGAGAGAACAGCAAGGGAACACAGGGAACTGAAGTCAGGAAGCCGGGTCCCGATAGGAAAGATAGCTGATGTGAAGAGCTTTGAGGACTCACCTGGGCAATTATACTTCCTCTGGCAAGTAATGGGGAGCCACTGAAGGTGTGAAGAAAAAAAATTAAAGTGATCATAGCTATGCTTAAAAAACATTAATCTGCCAATATTTTGTCAGAGATTAGAGACCAAGAGAAATATTAGTTAGAAAGCTATTTTAGGGCCTGCCCGGTGGCGCACTCGGTGGAGTGCGGCGCTCCCAGTGAGGGTTCGGATCCCATATAGAGACCGGTCCGCTCACTGGTTGAGCGCGGTGCAGGCGCGACACCGAGGGTTGCGATCCCGTTGCTGGTCACGAAAAAAGACAAAAAGGAAAAAAAAAAAGAAAGCTATTTTAGTAAATATCACAGCATTCAAATCTATTAAAATAGTGCTGGTGAGAAATAAGGAGGGGCTGATCCAACAAGGTATATGGGGGAGAGACAGCCATGCAAAATATTATAGAGGAAGCTAACACCGTATATGACAACTGAGTTTCAGAGAAAGGGAAAGAAAGCATGTATCCATAGTATTTATTTTAACAGATTTTAGCAGATATGTTCCTCAGAAAAATTTTGAGATCTCTGTTATTTTCTCATTTTTAACTGAAAGAAGAATGTTGTTAGAAAATACACACAGACACACACACCAACACACACACACACACACACACACACATACAAAAGAATCATAGGGAAATGCATATCCTCCTGTTATAATGTCTTCTAAAAATACATTTGTTTTCATGTCAGCATTTAAGTTGGCTAGTTTTTGATATGGTTAAATAATATTTTTGGAACCAAAGAACATTTTCATTTTCTCATTGGTTAATGACACTTAATTTTTAAATTAATTTTTAATGTGGTTTCTTTGTTAATTAGGTTGTCTGTAGGCTAAAAGAAAACTAAAAAAAAAGTAAGCAAGTTCTTCTGTTTTATTCAACACTGAATATCTAGAACCTAACATAATGCTAGTGTAAAGCACATGCTGAATACATTGATTGTATAAATAGAGGAAGCATCTTTCATCCCAGGAGATGTATTTCCAGTTTTACCTCCTTTAGAAAGGATTTGCCTCCTGTCTGTGAAGTTTCCACATTCGCTTTGTTGTTCTCAAAAAGAATAACTTTTGCTCACTATGGCCATGTAGAGAAAAACTAAATATTGTATTCCCAGTCTCCTCTGCTGTATGTGGACTCTTAATTAGCTTTTCAAACATATTGCAGATAAAACCTATTAATCCTCTGACCTTCACTGAATTCAAAAGTTTTTGTGTTAATTGTTTTTGAGAGAATAATGGACAGTTTTGCTTTTTAAAAGTCCTTGCCTCTCTTCCAGGAAAACAGTAGAACCAGGGAGGGAAGATCACTTGAAAGGATGCTTGTATTTGAGCTGTCATCTCTCGCCATTATTGCATGACAGAGGAGAGTCACTTCTAAACTTCATGAAACCATTTGTTTTATTACAACTTTGTAAAATCAGCCTTTAAACATAATTTTATTCAAAAGCAGCAAAAACAGTGATTAGGTCTCTTGAGATAATTGTAATTTTGTTTATTAAGCCATGCATGGAAAAGGAACTTACATTTATTGGCCACCTTTTATTTTGCAAGCCCTTGCATTATCTTCTTGAAACTGCAGGATTTCCTTTTAAGTGAGGTTTGACTACTCATGTTGACATTCATTTCTAGTTACAATGTTTCAGTCAGTTAGGTACTGAAGATAAAATGATGAAAATTGTCACCTTCATTTCACAGAAGAGCAAACAGATCACATATTCATTTGTTTTCAAGAGTAAAAAGTTCTACTGCTTATACAAGGAGGAATAAGGACCTTAACTCTGTTCTCTCTGACTCCAAAACCATAGTGAAAGCTTCAGTGATCATCAGCGATTAGGAGGCAGGGGTGATTCAGAATAACCCAGGGTCAAGGTGACATACACACCAGTTTGCACATGTCGCACTGGTACAATTATTAATCATTCTCCCTTTTATTCTCAAAGGTGTCCAGTATGGACTATTGTGCCTCGTGTAAGCAGCTTTTTAAATTATGCATCTCTAGAGATTTAAACATGTAGATATATTAGTCCATTTCTGTTGCTTACAAAAGAATACCTGAAACTGGGTAATTTATAAAGAAATGAAATTTATTTCTTACAGTTTGGAGGCTGGCAGGCCCAGGGAACACTTCTGGTGAGGGCCTTCTGGGTTGGAACTCTCTATAGGGTCCCTTGGTGACCAGGGTATCAGAGAATGGTGAGAATGGGCTGAGCAAGAGAGAGCTAACCTTCTCACTCGCTCTCCTTGTAAAACCATCAGAACCATGCCCATGACAACCCTTTGAACCATCAACCCATCATTGCATGCATAAGTCAATCTATTCATGAGGGCACAGTGATTGCAATCCAATCAACTCTTAAAGGCCTCACCTTCCACCACCATATTGGGGGTTAAGTTTCAACATGAGCTTGGGGGGACATTCTAATCACAGCAGTAGAGTACCAGAGTCTATCTGCCCCCTCAGAGATTATGATACAATCAGGTTGTTTTGGAAAGTAGAGATCTGCATTTAAAAAATTATCCATGGGTGCTGACAGGCAAACAACACACCTCATCAGGGCCCATAAAGGAAGTAGCCATGAGCAGTGAAGCAGAATATTCTGCTGGGAGTCAGGAGCCTGGAAACGAGGTGTAATCCTGCGACTGGCTGGACAAGCTGGAACAAGTCTCTCATCATTCCAGGCTTCTGCTTTTTTCTTTGTAAACTGGGGGTTAGAGTCAATGGCTTTCAGTTGGGTTGGGGAGTTGGGGGTGGTGAAAGGAGTACCTTGTGAGAAAAACTTCATTAAGCAGTAGGAGATTCTGAGATTCCCATAGGTGTCTCCATGGGAGCTGGAGGCAAGTGAAGAGCTGTTTGTTCTCTTTGACAATTGCTGCTTTTAGAGTGCCAGTGTTTGTGATGGAAGTACGACGTATGTTGTCGTCATTGCTTATGTTGGAGCAGGGAAAAAGAGGTTGAAAACATGGGTAGGTGATCCTTAATTTCTCTTTCTAAATCTAAACATTTTTTTAAAAAAATGTGATTGGAATTAGCAACTTCTTGATTAATGACTTGTATGCTAGCTGCTTGGTTTAACTATAGACACATGCGCGTGCGCGTGCACACACACACACACGCACACACACACACACACACACACATAATGTGTGAAAAAACAGCTAAAGACATATTTGATGATGTGAGCACAAACTGATTTTTTTAGTCCCTTCCCTACTGAGCTGCTGGAGGACAATAGTGCGAACATCCCCCTTCCTTGCCAGCTGGCTTGTATTCCTAAACCAGGGAAATAACTGTCACACTCACCCTACCCATTATGACAAGCTGCTTCTGGTCGAAATTGTTACAACATGTCCTTATTAGTGTCTGAATCCCACTTCCATTTGTGTATTACACCTACCCAGTCCTGGATGAGTAGTTTTACTTGTGAAAGCTAGAAAAGCAAAATGTGGAATTAGCTTTGGACAAAAACAGCTGCTGTTACAAACATGATTTAAGAGCTAAAATGGTCCGGATCATCATCCCTGGTATCTTTGCTTAACAAAGGCAGCTAGGAAGGGTTATTGGTCTCAGTGGTAAAATATAGCTGCTGCTCTGTTGGAAGAAAAGTGCTCCTTTGGCTACTTCTTCATTGTCCCCAGGGAGAAACTGTGATATGAGAAACCGGAGAGGTGGGATGTGCCATTGGCAGCTTGGCATCAAAGGCGTTATTGCAGTATCTTTCTCTTTCTGCCCCTTGCCAGCTGTCTTTTTGCACATGTTGAATACAAGTGCTTTGCCCCTGACATTGTGCATTTAAATGCCAACCAGTGCAATTTACAGTACAAAAGGGCAAAGATGCATGGGGGAATGATGAAAAAAATTCTTCTCTTATTTCATTGGTTGACCTTTCTGATTCTGCTTTATATAGACATTAAAAGAGCCTCTATAACCGTATTTCTGATCTTCAAAACAATCACAAAAATAACCCCTCTTACAGTGTTATTTATATACTCAGCTCACAGCCTCCATGTATTAGAATATAAAGAATAATTTGAATTCTTGGACATGAATATTGAAAGCCATTTCTGTCTCAGCTGAAAGTAAAATCAAATTACATTCTGATTTTGGTGATGAGGGTCAGAAAAAAATTAGTAACTGAAGAAATATGTAAAAATAATATAATTTTATGTATAGAAGTATAGGCCAAGAATACTTGAATCTGAAAGGTGTGTTTAACATACTTACCCCAAATTAATTTAGAATATTTTAAATTTGGAAAAATCATAGTATAATAATTTTATAAAATAGGTACAAAAGAAAGAAAAAGAAATGCAAAACTGAGTATGATGCTGGTGGTATGAAAATCCACATTCTCAGCAAATGATTCGTGGTCATTTAATGATTCTCATTCTCCCTAGATGCTCATTTATTCATTCATTTGTTCACTTACTGACTCTTAGTATGAAAGAGGCACTCATCCAGATGCTAAAGAATAATAGTAACAAGACAAAGTCCTGGCTTTTATAGAACATTACAGTCTAGTGAAGCAAACGGACCATAGAGGATATGTAATATAATATCTGGGAGTGATACGTGCTGTGAAAAATTATGAAGGCAAGGGGACAGAGAATAAGGACAGTGCTATTTTCCACAGGGGGGTCTGGGAAGGCCTGTCTGAGGAGGTGCTATCTGAACAGACTCTCCTGCAGAGAGGGAGTGTGCACACATCTGAGGAAAAGTTCTATACAAAAGAAAGAGGATATGCAAATGCCCCAAAGATCAAGGAACAGTAAGAGAAGCAGTGTGGGCAGAATGGCATGAGCAAGGAGGGAGTGCTAAAAGGTGAGGTCACAGAGTTGTGGAGATCCGGATCATGAAGGGTTTTATCCCAAGTGAGATCAGACGCTTTCCTAGTTTCTGAGTACAGATCATTTTAAGCAACTACAAAAGTAAAAAATTTAGAAATAACAATAAAAATATTTCTCGTGTTTTGCTAGCTAGACAAGTTGTTTAATTTGCCTCTTTGTCCTCTTACCTGTCGTGATACTGTAAGTCACTGACTTTTGCATGTTAAAGTCTTCTCTTTTAAAAAGGAAAAGGCGAGTGCCATCTGGTGGCCACACTTGTGCACTCTTAGAGTATTTGCAAAAACAAAAGCATTTAAGCCTAATGATAATGAAGCTTTCAATAATACTCATTGCCCTAGGTAAAGAGTATATTGAATACATATAAAACTAGAATTTAGAAACTGCTAAAATAGCGGCTGATGCTGTTCTGAGCTTTGAGCAATCTTTTAATTTAATTCGACAAATAGTTATTTTGTCCATATGTGCAATGCGGTTCATAATAGTAGGTAATAAATAAATTTGTGTTCAGTTGAAATGAATCTAGTGTATATTCATCACTGAGGTACTATCTACTTTTCTTAATTATATGACTATAATCCCCTTGAATCCAGAGATAGATCATGCCATCTTCTATTTACTGTGGTAGTTATTGCTGTAGTGTGATTATTTGGCTGATTTCTTTTATGTAGTGTTCACCTAATAAATATTAAAAAGAAACAAAAACATGTTTTAACTTTACAAAGAAGGGTTACAGATTCAGACTGCCTGTCTTTGAGTCTTGGCTCATTATCTAAAAGCTTATTTCTCATCTGGAGAGACACTAACCGTTCTAACTTTATGGGGCTGTTGTGAAGATTAAATGAGAAAATGTAAGTAAGATGCATAGCAAAATTCCTGGAATATTACAAGCAGTTGATACATGGTAAATATTTATATCATTATTATTTTGTATATACTGCTTGATAAGCTGAAGGTCAAATCATGTTTCATGGAAAAATTACATATAAAAAAATAAATGGCTTTCAAGGATACGTCACGTCAGTCTGACCATTCAACAAGCATTGAATTGAGTTTCTTCTTTGTAGTAAGCACAGTTCTGGCATATCCAGCAAACATTTACATTACTAAGAAGTATTGAAAGCTACACACAGGCAGTCCTCTGCATGTTTAATAATTGTGGTTCCAGAGCCTAGAGCCAGTCCTCTGCATGTTTAATAATTGTGGTTCCAGAGCCTGGCACAAAGTAGATGCTCGATAAATACTTGCTGAATGAACAAATTAGAAAGGACTCTTTAAATATTAAACTATCTAGTGTTACTGCTTATATATGTCACTATTTCAAAAATTTAACTTGACATGAAGTTCTTGTATGTAGATGTATTCATACTGGAATGATATTTTAAATTATATTATCTTTACATTTTTACATAGGAGATGATATCAGTAATAGTCTACCCTAAGGTACTCATTTTTCAGCAATAACCAAAATATTCTTCCATTACTCATTGTGAGTAGGATCCTTGAAGGGAGGAATTTTGGTATAACTATTACACAAATCACTAAATTTGTATATAATGGCCTTTCTCTTTAATATGTAATGTGTTTTTAACATTTTACTCTCAAAATAGCTGTTCTATTTTCTTATTTTTGAGTTCTCGATTGGGAGTTCTTTATTATTTCACATACATACTTTCCTGTTTCCTACTCAGCCCAAACTCTTTTACACAACATACAAATCCAAGGATTTAATTTTCCCCGACTTAAAAAAAAGCTGATACTTGCATATATAAATTTCCCATCCATGAAATGAACCCAAGAACAATGTCAATTACTTGCTAATATTCAATATACATTTATGGAAGTCCTGCCTCAAACAATGAATTTCAGAATAACAGGCTAATGTGAAAATTCCTGCTAACTCACATATTTTTCCAAGCATTTCTATAGATCCTGTGGAGTGAATTCTTATTAAACATCAGGAAATACTTAGTTTATTTTGTAATGATGTTTCAGTGATCTTTAGAATTGTTTAACTCTCAATAAAAAGAATTTTGTAACCTTAAAGTTAACGTTGATCAATATTTCAGGAAGTATTATTAAAAGATTATTTATTGGGACCTAGAAGAAATGCTAATCACAAAGACCCAGCATGGGTTCACTAAAGTCAAATAATTCATGTAAAATTAACCTTAATTCTTTGTCAGATAGTGAACTGGAAGATCAGAGAAATTGTGTAGAAGATGCATGTATAGCAAAGCTTCTGAAAAGATGCCTTGCAATATCTAATTTATAAGGGAAAAGAATAGGCTGAATGCAAGGGACGACAAGTAATCCCTTCAACCTCTACTTATCAGCACTTAGTAATGGACAGCTTTCAAACTAGCAGAGATGTCTAATCATGTGTAGATGGCTTGCTCATCTCCTGAGAGTCTCCTCATTTAGTCACTCATGAAAAAAAGGATTTACTTTTGGCTCTGTTGAATATTTATTTGCAGGAAGCCCATTCATGATTTGTCAGTGGGTTTTGACACTATTGCTATTATAATAGGCAAGCACATCTTCAATGCCAATAATTACCATTTTAAGGGGAAAAACACACTTAAGAATGCTTGCTAGGAACTGTTTTCACTTGCCAACTGCTATATCAAACATCATTCTTTTTTTGTTGAGTGCTTTTCCCTATAATGCCCTAGTTATTCCTATAGAATTCACTTTTTATCAGGCTGTGAAGTCATTAGTTCAGTCTCACCAGAAAGGATTAATGCTTCTTCCTGAGTGCTTATGCTACTCCTAAGTAATTTTGAATCATAGTCAGTCCTGTACTCTAAAAAAAGATGTTATTTTCATTAATTTGTATAACCAGTATTTTCGGGTGCTTCACCAAGTTGCGATTTCAGATGTGATTCTAATTAGAGTGGTGATTTGATGATTTGATGCCAGAAAGTCCAGACATATATAGGTCTCTGCATGAAAAGCGTTTTTGAGAATTGCTTTGAGAGCAATCACAGTATGGTGTGTTCAAGCTTCGGCTTGGGAGCCTAGGATGCTGATGTGATTGACATTACTTCCACTATTGCCCCCCAACACTGGAAATGTGTTGAGCACAATGTGATGAAACCTTTAAATGATGTTTTTGGAGTCCCACTGTATAGGTGCTAAACTTTCTAAAGATTTTTATTATTCAAATCAAAAAATACTGTTATATCTTGATTTCTTATATTGTTTTTTCACATGCTATTTTCTAAATAATGGGATTTTTCATTTCCCACCCTCCCTCCCCAAGGAAACATATTTGGAGCTATGTGTGAACACAGAGAATTATCGAATATTTTAATTAATATTTTTCATTTCAATCTACTGGAAGCTGTTAAGTTCTAAACTAGCTAGGTACTAATGACCCAGTATCTTTTTCCTTATTTTCTCTTGTTATTTTGCCACAATGTGAATTATTTTGTTCCTTTTATGATTTATCACTGTGATTTAGAAACTTTTTTAAAAAATGATATTTACTTAAACTTCTAAAATTTTTACCAGAAAATATTCATTCACAGAACTTACTAGAAGCAACATGTCATAGTTTGGCAAGTTTCTGGCTTAAATCTCTGAAAACTGCACACAATCTGTTGATAAAAACTAAATTAATAATAATCAGGCATCTTCCTTAAAGAATATTAAGAGACCAAGAAGGGTGTTCACAACCTAAACAGGCAGCTATGCCATAATTAGTGGAAGATTCTGAAATGTAGAAAGAGAAGTATGGTATTTCTTAAGATCAGATGGTCTACTAGCACTGTCCAATTAAACTTTCTATACTGGTAAAACTGTTCCATAGTTGCACTGTTGAATACTAGCCACATGTACTTGTTTAACTCTAGAGATATGACTAGTGGTATTGAGAAATTGAATTTTCAATCTTATTTAATTTTTATTGATTTAATTTTGTGTTTAAATAGCCTGATGTAGTTATCAGCTGCCACATTGGACAGAACAGCCTACTCTTTAAATTCACCATGTCCTTCCCTCTTCCTTAACCATTTCTCCTGTTTTCCAAGAGTATGGACTTATGAAGTAAATCATAGTTTTATTTAGCACAGAGGTCAGTTAGGGTTCCTGTGTTCCCTAAGAGCTACATAAGATTCCATGGTGTGCTAGTAATCTGTATCTTGGCAGATTGAATGGGAGAGTTGGGGAGGAGGGAGAATATAGCACTGAGCTATATACCATTTGCTGATTTCCATGGTGTACATAATTCCACCATGGCCAATTTGAGTGAAATCAACCAGCTGGAAAAATTTCTGAACATTCAGCTATTTGGTTTCATAAGATGCCACAAACTGGCTTTAATATAACTATACCTGGTGAAAGTTCAAAACTCTTCCCAGGTTGTCTTACATGTTACAGAAGTTTATTTACCCAAGATCACCTCTGGCTATAGGCCCTGCTCTTACTTAATTGGTTCAGTTCATAGATTCTCCTTAATCCTCTTTATGCTATCCTTTTGTTTCATGCAAGCACTTTTATAATTTCTACAAAATCCATTTACACAAACGATTTATGTAAAGGGTAGAATTTTTTTTTAAAAAAAGAAGGGTACAAATCATAGGGTGTGTGTGAGAGAGAGAGAGAGAGAAAGAGAGAGAGAGAGAGAGAGAGAGAGAGAGAGAGAGCGCTCACTACATGTCAGTGATAATAAATACAGATTAAATGTTGGGTATCTTTGCTATTTAGTGTCCTCTGGCTACTCTCCACTGCCATTTCTCGGGTATGCTTCAGCTGCATGTCATCTCTCTGACTCCTCTCTGCTTTTCTCCTCTCATGGCTTGTCCTCACTTCCTCAATTGTGGATTGAATGGAGGGACCCCAAAAGCTCTCACTAAGTTATTCAAAGCAACTCAGTATTTTCCAGCCTCTACTCCCAGACTCTCCTTTGAATATCCAAACTTATCGAATTGCTTGAAGGACACCCTTCCTTTTTTTTTTTTTTTTTTGTAACCACGATCAACCTTCCTTAAAAGGTAGTTATTCACAAATTAAACAATAGTTATTGAATACCAACTATGTGCCAGCCACTCTTCTGGTTGTAAATATCAAATGTGGCCCTCTATTACATTACTATTAAGTATAATAGTTATCAAATGTGTAGCACAGTGCTAAAATATTTTGGCAGTCAATAGATGTCATTTCATTACATATATTTGAAACTAAATTCAGAAACATATTAACACATTTTGGTAAAGAAATAAAGGCTATAACCTTCAGAAGGATTAAGCCTTTTTCCCCCATTATCTATTCCTTTTAATTATACATCCATTTAGCCTTATAGCTGCTTCCTCAATATTGATTTATGATGTTCAGATATTATAAATATCATGTCTAAACAATGATGTAATCCACGATCATTTTAGCAAAATTATGCATAAAATCACTTTAGCTTAACACAAACATATATTTCCATTGACCCTGTATTTATTAGTTGTTGTTGCTGCCATAAATTCCCCAGTTGCATACTGTGGGTAAAAAGTAAATATATGCTTAAAACACTTTTAGTTCCAATAAATGAAGAGAAAATACAGTATGTGTTGTAATTACAGTTATTAGTATAGTTTTACCTCATTTTGTTTCTTTCTTGATCATTCTTTCAATTTTTGCCATAAAATCATTTGGTAATTTTTGTGAGTGCAATGAGCAATATTTTATTGCCCTGATGCGAGGTGTTTGCAACAGAGGAGGGTATACGTATTGTTCTGTGTTACTTCATGCACTTGAGCATAAACGTGTATTATCAGTTCTGTCTCTCATACCTGCCCACTGCCCTTGGACTCCAGATCCTGTGTCCTAGGGCAGGCCACCATTACTCTTGTCTGGAAGGGTTCTATATCTTTTTTAGCTGGTCCTCCACACTATGTAATTCACACCACCTGTTTCACCACATGGTTTCATGGAATGCACACGCAATTCTCTCAATCTCCACTTGGACCTACCAGAGCTTTACTTTGTCCCTAGGATAAGCCTGAATTTAAGAGTTTCAGTGCCTTTCATGATGTCTTTAGCTTCATCTCTTCATAACTGCTTCCCTACCTTTTGCTCTATTCATACAAAATTCTATTCAATTGTTTAAAGTCATCCAGTTTGCTCTTACATTTTTGGTTCTTTTAGAGAATTTATTTATTTATTTATTTATTTAGTCCAAATTCTTAGCTTCATCTCTCCATTACCTTTTTGTTTGAATAAACTTTATTCAAGTAACTATTTCCATAAAATCTCATCCTTTACTGGTCCTCTGGAAGGATAGGTGCCCTGTTCAGTAAGTCCTCAAAATAACGTCTCCATCCATATAATGGCACATACTGGTTATTTAACTGTTTCTCATGGACTCTGAATTTTGGGGTGTGTGTGTGTGTTTGTGTGTGTGGAAATCACTTACTCTGTTTTAACTGAGAAAGAAGGGGAAAATGAAAAGTGAATATCATGCCTGATGGAATTTGGACATATCATCCTCCAAAACTCATGTGAAAATCTGATCCCCAATGTGTCAGTGTTGGGAGCTGTTTGAGTCATGGGGGTGGATCCCTCATGAATGGATTAATGCTCTCCCTGGGGGGAGGGGGATTAATGACTGAATTCTCACTCTATTAGTTCCCGTGAGAGTTGATTGTTTAAAAGACCCTGGCACCTCCCCTCTCTCTCTTGCTTCCTCTGGCCATGTGATCTGCTTGTACCTGCTAGCTGCCTGCCACTTTCTGTCATGAGTAGAAGCAGCCTGAGGCCCATGCCAGATGCAGGTATCCCAGAATCGTAAGACAAATAAACCTCTGTTCTTTATAAATTATCCAGTCTCAGGTATTCTGTTACAGCAACACAGAATGGACTAATACAATGCCCTTGTTCAAAATGAAGATGAATTAACAGATGCTTTATATAAATGGAAGAATTTGTTTCTCTGCTAGCATTCAAAAGTGACTGGAAAGGAAGTAAACACTGCAAGTGCCTATTATATTCGATATTTTGCTCATTACTTTACATATGTCACCTCATTTAATCATTAAAGCAATTTGAGACTTTGAAAACCTAAGCACACTCAAAGATATAAAATAGTAAATGGCAAAGGGAGGATTCAAAGCTCAACCTTTTTGACCATAATATTTATGTCCTTTTCACCAATCCACATTACTTTTAAGAGTCTGTGAAAGCTGTATTTCTGACCACTGTCTATCTTGTTGGCTAAATTGCAGAATATAGATCAAAGAGGCTTGTAAACTGAAAATATTCTACATAAGTACTGTAAATAGGCAGTACAATAGTACTATATAGCATTTAATACACATCTAGTGAATGAATAACTAAGTGATTTTATGGTATTATTATTGTAACTAGTGTTAGAAAGAAGCAAGGAGTATTTATTATTTTCCTTTCTGAGTCACATGACCCAGTCTATATTCCTCATTAATGGATGTTACATTAAAGAAGAGTTTTGTCATCAAATGCATTTAAGAAAAAATGAATGAACTTAGATTGCTTTCTGCACTGTAGAATTTCAGTCTGGAAAATGTTAGTGCATTTTATAGTCTTGGGAGAGTGACATTTTGTATGCAGGACTTCCCTGAGTTATTTGACCCTTGAACTCTTTTTGTGGAGAACAGCATCCGCCAGGACTAGTATTCTATGGATTCCACTTTAAAGTGTTATGAATCACTTGTAAAATGATCTTACCCCTCAGAGAATATTATTCTTGAAGATGTGCTCTGCCAAGGTGTGTGAATGGCTACTTCACACATATTTCAGCACTGTGCTATGCATTTTAACAACTATTATATTCAATACTAATGTAATGGAAGCAGGGGACAAATTTCCTGCTTACAACCAGAACAGTTCCTGGCATGTAGTTGGTACCAATAACTATTGTTGAATTTGTGAATAACTACTTTTTAAGGTAGATTGAGCTTGGTAAATAAAGAGTCCTCAAGCAACTTGATTTTCAAAGTATGGAAATTAATTTATACATGTGGGTTACAGAACAATTTTTATCAATATTTAGTTACTCCTTTAAACATAGATATGAGAGTTTTCTACTTTATATTAGAGGATATAAAATATGACCTAATTCAGCTTAATCAGAATTATGCATATTGAGATGCTTCAATCAAGTTCAGAGATTTTGATGATTGAATATTGTGCATTTATGTTGTGATGAATGAGATGAGCAATCCTAAGCACGTGGGTGCTGAGCACTTACTATCTATCAGGCCCCACTGTAAGAATTTTCAATGTATTAATTTATCTGTTAACACTATGCAATCAGGTACCATTGTTAATACACTTTAAAGAGGAGAAAACTGAGGAAGAGAGCTGTCATATTATTTGCCAGTATCACACAATTAGAAATTGATTGGGGCGGAACTCAAACCAGGCTGTTGGCCCTAGGACTTATGTTCTTAACCCCTATGCAATATTGCCACTTCCTAGATGATTTCTTGTGGTAAAGTATGTGTGGAAAAATAATTTCTTGTAATAAAGGTGTTTCTTGTTTTGCTGTAATTTGCAAGTTTTACAGCAATTTTGAATCAAGCAATTATAACAGCAACCTTACTTTTATCTTTCTTAAAATTCATTGTTACAAAACATTATATTTTACCATGCTTTTCTCCATGTTCCCATGTTCTTTCATTCCTAAAAAAAACCCCAAAATTATATATTCAGTAGATTTATTGTTCCAGTTAATTTATTAAAAAAATAGAGAGATAATGTATCATGCACAGCCATAGAGAGGGTGGCATGAGCAAACAAATAAAAAGATGCATATGGAAATTCTAGCCCCATGGAATGTGTAACTTAGGAGGAGAGAGAGAACATCAAAAGCAAGCATAGAAGGGGATAGGTGCCATAAGAAAAGTCCTGGTGAAAGGCTATGTAGGCCCAAGGATAGGCCCAAGGAGAGAGAAAGAACTTGCATCAGGAAAGTGTTGCTTTGCCTCCCACGGATTTGTCACCCTTTTTCCCCAGGGTGACGGAGCCAACAAAGATTACTCAAAACCCATCTCTTCTGAGCAGTGAGAAGCCCCCAAAATGGGTGAATCTCCCAGAACCCTCAAGAGAGAGGCATTCCTTCCATTTGGGAAATTAACCCCAAATTGGAGTTCTCTTCCCACATTTATTCTCCAGACCAGGAAGTTATAGGAAGAGAACATAGGTGGGATTTTTGCTAAGTACATTTTAACAAGTTTAACAATAGAAGATGGTAACATTCAGTAAGACAAACAAGGTGGCATTCCATAATGCAATTTGCAACAAAAGCTTGATTTTAGCAAACATTCTCTTCTTACAGCAATTTCCCAGTATCTTTACATATCAATCAGTAACCTGTCTGTCTTTGAACCAGCAACCTTGCTGTCTTACAATTCTTTATCTTACAACAGAGACTATAGCTGGGGAAAATTTCCTGTCCTTTGCAAGGTCAATATTTGAAACTGCAAGGCTTTGGAAAACCAGGCCCTGTGAAGTACATTTGATTTATGCATACTCTACAGGAAAGTTTCCAGGAAATGATGATATTTGAGTTTGGATGGTAAAGAGTGGTTAGATGGAAAGATAAAGAGGAAATTACAACAAGACAAATAAGGGCATGGAGAAGAGCACAGGGTCTGTTTTTACATGTAGAGAGTTGGTAAAACATGCCACATTCAGTTGATTGTAAGCAGAGAAAGAAACTCTATTCTTTCTGTGACTAACACTGAAAACCTACTCTGTAGACTTGCTGCTCTCCATCCCTGGGATGAAATCAGGAACAGACTCTATAGATTTCCTGGTCTTGCTCAGCTCAGATAACAAAATGATGGTCTCCTTTTCCAAGCATTTAAAACATCCTATCCAGGGGCCGGCCCAGTGGCGCACTGGATAAGTGCGCCACTTGGGAAGTGCAGCGGCGCTCCCGCCCGAGGGTTCGGATCCCACATACAGACTGGTTCCCACTCACTGGCTGAGCGAGGCGCAGGAGCAACACCGAGGGTTGCAATCCCGTTGCCGGTCCCCGGTCCGGTACGGGGGCAACACTGAGGGTTGCGATCCGTTGCTGGACACGGAAAAAAGACAAAAAAAAAAAACAGATTAAACATCCTATCCAGTGTAATATTAAAGCTCCCAACTTTTCATCCAGATTAAAAATTATTCCTGTTCTCAGCTTGGGCCCTTTCAGTTCCCTGAGCTTGGAAGCCTGCAATCTTCCCAGAATCTTGGGAAGATTTTGTGGGCTTCTATCTCTTTCCCTTACTTCACCTCTCTGTAGCTGATGATCACACTCCTTTCTTTCACCAGGGTTGCAGCAAAGGGAGGGAGCAGAGATAAGAGACACAAACAATCTTAACTGGTTCAAGTGTAACCTGAGTTGGTGCCATCTGTTCGCATCACATGTCCAAAGCTGATTCTCTCATGAGGCACTATTTGGGATTCTTTAAAATCCCTCTGCTGGAGAAATCTTATTGTTCCCTTTCTGGATATAGCTAGCTGCTTAGGAACCCCTTAGCTTCATCAGACTGCTCCCCTTACCACCATCTTTGCAACTTTACTTCATTGCTGGAGACCACTCAAGCAACAACTTCTCATCTTAGACTTCTCCAGGTGTGAGATAGGTACTACTCCATGAACCTCCTCTCTCTTCAATTTTAGGAGACATATGCCATGTATTCTGGAGCTCTCCAACTTGACTTAAGGTAAAGAAGAAACACCAACCTCTCCCCGCCCTGCCCGTATGCAGAAAACATAGCTCAGTGAACACTCCAAACAAATATTTTCATCTCCTCAGTTGTCTTTGTTTGTGCTGCTATAACAAAATAGCACAGACTGGGTACTTTATAAACAATCTAAATTTATTTATCACAGTTCTGGAGGCTGGGAAGTCCAAGATCAAGGAACCGGCAGGTTTGACGTCTGGTGAGGGCTGCTTTCTGCTTCTAAGATGGTGCCTTGTTGCTGTATCCTCCTGAAGGGACAAAAGCTGTGTCCTCACATGGAAGAACCCTTAAGCCCTTTTGTATGGCATTAGTTCACTCATAAGGGCAGAGCCCTCATGGCCTATTCACTTCCTAAAGGCCCACCTCTTAATACTGTTGCATTGGGGATTAAGTTTCAACACGAATTTTAGAAGGGGCACAAATATTCAAACTATAGCACCAGTGAAAGATTCATTATAATATTTAACTTCTAAAAAAGTTTGCATAATGGAAAACATGATTTTTCAGAACCTTGAATACAGTGCCCAGGAGTTTCTTAAGTCCATATATAAACAATGTGGTATATGTCATAAATGCCCTTTTATGCTATTAAACCTAAAATAGCATAAAAATGGTTGGATGGCTTAATCCTTGAAGATTAACCTGTCTACTGTGACTATCTAATGTCTATATTTAGTAAATTTGGTATTTAAAATGTATCTCTACCTCATTTATTAATATTTATAAATATATGTTATATATTACTTATATAGAAGTTTAAGTTCTCACAGGAAGTCCTGTTTATAGAACATGTAATAATGTAAATTCAAAGGAAAGTGTGCCTGGGGCTGTAGTACATATAGTAATAATATTATACTATAATATCGCAGTATGTATGTAATAATATTAGTAGTAATATTTGTAATAGTGGTAATAGTTTTTTACCCGTTTCCAATTTCTGTGATTGAGAATTGAGACATATTCATCGTTTTCCATCAGTAGTATCAAATACCTTTGTATAGATAGACCACTTTGTATTTTTCTACAGTACTATCAATTATATTACATTCTCCTATGTAGAATATTTAAATATTAGGTTTGCATACTGAAACTGACTTACACAGTTGAGAATTTATCAAGTTAACTAAATAACTCCAACATTAAAATTCTTAGTATAAAATTTTCAGATAATCAAAAAATCTTATGTATTTAATTTTTAGGATTGTGTCTTTTTTATTTTTTGTGTATAAAGGAATATACAGATTTTAACTTTAATATCAATCAGGCATTAACTATCATTCCAAATCATCACATAATTTAAGTTTTAGAAAAGAATGCCCATACCTGCTGAAATGGGATTGGGTATACCACAGCTTAAATTCTTCAAATATCAAATGTACATTACTACCTTCAGGTCAGTTTCATATATAAACTGCATGCTTCTTAAACTCTTAATTTAAAATCATATATATGGTCTCAGTTGTAAGGCACCTTGTGAACATTTGTGTGCATAACATGCTGCATTCTTCATGCATTTCTTTATTAGCTGCCATTTATTAAATTCAGGGATTCCATTTTCCTTATCAATACACAAGGGAAACCCATGCTCTGTTTTCAGGTATTTCTTAGGTTGTATATCTTAGAAGAGATTTTGTCAGATTGTGCTCCTGAGTTTGAGTCTGGCAAGTTTCTATTAGCTGACACAGTGATTTATAACACTAAATGTAAACCACATGAAATGATTTCCTAAGACGAAATTAATTTGCTGTAACGTGAAACAAATTCTAGATTTTTATTGCTATTTTCTTTACCTTCTCTAATTCCAAGATTTCCAAAATATATTGTAGATGTTAAATGAGAAAAAAAATTCTCTGGAATAATTCAAAGATTATGTTCATGTAAAAGCAACCAAACTCAATAACAGTAAATAAATTATAAATTCTCAATTTAAAAACCAAAAAAGAGTAAAACTAGATTTTGTTCTTCTATTTTTGGTTAATATACTTGCTGCTGTTATTTAAATATTCTTAAAAGTTATAATATTTTAAAAATTTTATGTACTTTTGGGCAAGTATGTTTCTCCTGCATCAATGTCATTGTGTTTATATACAGTTAATATCATATTTAATATACTACACTAATTTACCATGATGCTGTGATACTAATACTACTTCTTTGCCCAGCGAGATAAGTAATTAATGAACAGACTACACACAAATTGTGAGGTAAATGTAAAACTCCTTTATAGAATTTTTCAATTTCAATAGGAGCATAGAGTGATTCGAATGCTATGATATTGCCATTTTGGAGTTCTTCATTTAATTCATTTAATGACAGATGCGAATTCTTACTATGTGCTGGATGTAATAGACAAAATAAGAAACAAGTAAAAGAACTTGTTCTTGAAGAAGTAAGTAAAGGTCTAGTGTGAAGAACCAAAAAAGTAAATAGGCACAAAAAAACCCCCAAAACCAAACCAGAGACAAGGGCTATTACAGGGAAAAACTAGGGAATTAGGCAAGTACTCCTATAGAAAGGAACACCTGTCTCAGAACTTGGAGGTACCAGAAGGCTTCCAGAGGTACTAACACCCAAGCCGAGCCCAGTAGAAAGTGACTTCTGTTTCTCGTGGGTGACTAGCAGGGTAAGAAGGGGTCAGTATACATAAGAGAGCAGAATTCAGATTTTGTTCTCAGGCCATTGCCTATTAGCTACATGACTGCGTAAATTATTTGAACCCTCTTTTCTCTGTTTTCCTTACTTGAAAAATATGAATAATTATTGTCATGATGGTTGTCTCCCTAACCTGCTGTTGAAAGTCTTCTGGGAAAGTTTTTCTCACTACTAAACAGAGAACCAAGAAACAGGTAGTCTGACTTCCTCCTCTGAATTTTACCATGTTTGATGGTGTTGCCTGGGATTTCTAAAATTACCTGGCAACCATGAGGTGAAAGCCGACCCCCTGAAGATGCAGGACAGAGAACTGGAAAGAATGGGAGGCCTTTGGAGACAGTGTTCGCCCCCTAAATCAGTCAACTTTGGAACCCTTTTATCTTTGACTTCTTATGTAAAATAATACACTCCCATAAGTCAAACAATATGGGATTTTTTTTATACATTTGCTATATAAAAATTAGTTATTATTGCCATTGTTTTTGTTATTTTTGTTTTAAAGGCAGAGCCATTTATATTAAAAGATTTGCCTATGTTTATATGTGGCTATCAAAATAAATCATAGCAAGTCTTTTAGAAATTATTTCTGGTCTTCATTATAAATGAGCATATAATAGAAAATAATGTATAATCTATGAAAACATATAATATAAAGTCTTAAACTTTATATTACAATTTATAGTTTAAAACTGCATAGAAAGCATAACATTTTGTAAAGAGTTGCTAAGACTTGCTATATTGGGACTAGACTGGACTGGAATCAGAATACTTGTAGTTTAGTACAGGCTCAACTGTCTTTTAGGGTTACAATACCTATCAAGTGAAATAACTTACAGAAAGGACTTTGGAAACTATGCATACAAATTTAAAGTTTTCTTCAAAGAATAGTTTAGAGTAAGCTTTTCAGTGTACTGGAGAATACTACTTAGAATTTAATGTGTTATATAAGTTTGGTGTTTGTGAAACCCGTTGTGTTCCATGTTATTCTTTTTTGTTGTTTTTTACTTGGTGTAAAAATATTTCTGACTAAAATTTTAATCTGTACCCTGGTGCTTAAATGGTTTTCTAGAGAATTCAAAAAATGAAGGATGAAGAGTCAATGTTTTTTTTAGAAATTTGAGTAGACATATTTTAGACATTGATGGGAAATCAAGTATGTTCTCAAGATAAAGCAAATTTGAACTATGAAACATTTCAGTGAAAAATGCTGAGGGACCATCATTAATATCTGCTTACTTTTCAAGAGATAGGACACCTTTCCTTTGGGAAGTAATCTAACGAGTGTTCACTGTTTGTAGTGCTTGAAGTCTTAGGTTAGTTACCCATGAGGATAACTATTAGTATGGATTCATTGGTCAAAGGTGCATCCCTCCTTCGATGAACAACATTTTACAGTTTTCCTGTCACAGGTATATGTTTGTTTTTGAAATTTAATTGACTTCTAAAATGTTATGTCATTATGTGGGCCTGGTTGAGAGATGTGTGACAATCACTAAGACTTTTATCTAAGAATTTATTATGATGACCTCTACTTTACTCTTACTTTTAGCCTCCTCCAGTCCCATCACATAGTATAGAAACTTATTGTGTTTGCTTTTGGGATTTCGTATTGATGTTTAATAAAGTCCTCAAAAATGCTTCACAACCTGCCCAAGAGTCCATTATAACATTTTATTCTTAAATGGATTTTGCAAACTCTTCCTTCGTTTCCAAACTCAGATATATAGTTCATATTTATAAAATTTCCACTGCCTTCAAATGAGTCATTTGGAAGCCAGATCATCTGTGGGTTGCTGGGGATGGGTTAGTTGGAGGTCTCATCTCTGTGAAAGTAGATTTCAGTTGACCGGTTTGAGAAGACTAATACCTTACCTTTTATATAAAATTGTTTTTATGTACTAGCATTTACTCACTTGTTCTCAAATGCTTCTATGCACATTGCTTCTGTAATTGAATATTAACTCCTTTATTTGTGCATATAAGCGTGGATTTTGAATATTCAAATTTAGAGGTCGGCTGCTAAAGTAACACATTATGCTTCATGGGATGATCCTCCAGGGAAAGCAGAGCATTTGCTGCAGTCTGTGAAAATGTGGGCTCTAGAAACAATGCCAATTCTCAGTAACCTTAGCTTGTTACTTTGATATTAAGAAAACCAGTAGACTGCCAGTTAAGTACCAATTTAAGTTTAAATCTGCATGCCTGACATTGAGGACTCCTGTTCCCAAGAGGTGTCCGTAATTCTTCTAACACTGTTGGAAAAGAGTGAATGACATGGTAAAACACCCTTATAGGGAAGCCAGCATTGTGAAGCCCATTTATTTATCTAGATCATTAACGTATGAGCTGACAGTTAAAGCATTTGAACTCTTAGAACCATGACATAAATGTATGCTAAAGAACAGTTCACTACACATTATAGAAAGTTCACAATCTCTAAAATTAGAAATAAATATGAATTGATTTCTAAATGGCTCAGTCATTTAGTGACATTTTATCTTAAACACCAAGTGTATATTTTCTCTCACATCCCAGATATAACAAATAACATATAAAATCACACAGAAATAATTAATTGCATACATTTATGTGTTAAGTTTGGGGAAGAATCTCAAATGTGTTGCATCTATCGTAGTACATAGCTTAAAAAAATTAGTCATTTCATCTAAATATTTTGCTTTTCATGAATGTTGATAAAAGCCCAAAAAGAAGATTGAGATCCCTACATCAGAGAGAAGGAAATAATCATGTATTGCTTTTCTGTCTTTGTTAGAGATCTGTCAAATATTTGCTAAATGACTCTCTTCTGTTTGAGGAAAAAACAAATTGACCCAAACCTTGATATATTAGAATACCCACAGAAAATGGGTTATAATACAATTTTAGGCATAGAAAACCTGAATCATTTCAATAATAATTTGAATATCCAACATCTTTTCCCATTTCCATCCTCTAAACTGCCATCTTTTATCTCACTATTTTCTGTTTGTTTTACCTACATTTTAAAAATTCCTCTTCTCTCCAGTATTGTTTCCTCTTTCTACTTTTCCCTGATCTCAAGACTTTCCTTTATTTAGTAAATTCCATTTTCAGTTATGTGAAATCTATTTTAATCTGATCTCTTCCTGTGTCCTGCATATTGTGCCACATTGATCCCAGTACTGTCCTTACAGGTAAGAGCTGTGCATTCCTGACATTTCAGTAAGGGATTTTGACTTCCAGATGAAGAGGTGCCCTTTTGCTCCAGGGATATATCTCTACCTGTGCTTTTCCCTATTCCTTCCCACACATTCTGGGATCTTGCTACCTTAATTGTCCTTCCACTTTCCAGACTTTACAATGTTTTTCTCTCCATTTGGTATTTCTTTACTCTCTTCAAACAAATCAGGAGTCCCCTATTTTGAAAAAAACTTTTGCTTGACGCCCCTGCTACCTTCAAGCCACTTTGTATTCTATATATTTTCCTAATACCTTCTGTCATACTCATCAAATGACTGACTTATGCTCTCTACCTCATTTCGTCACCACCCGCCTTAAACCTGTAATTATGAGCTTCCTTTTATTTTCATCCCTATTCCAAAATCATGCTCACAGTTGTTGCCAGGGAACCCCAAGCTATTAAGACACATTTTACTTAAGCCTGAGGTTTATTCCCTCATTTTAAAAACTTTTCCTTTCCTGACCTAACTGAAATCAACATTTAGATTGTACTTTCACAATATTGACCAGTTTTTTTTTTTGGCAGCCGGCTGGTACAGGGATCTGAACCTGTGACCTTAGTGTTATAAAGCTGCGCTCTAGCCAACTGAGCTAACTGGCCAGCCCTAACCAGTATATTTTCTGATGGGATGGCAACTTGAGACTTTTTGTTATTTGCCCCTTGGAAAAATTGCACACTCTCATTATTTCAGTTTACACTTCCTTGTGGTTGACTTCAGAATCTTCATCTCTCTTTAGGGACTATTCTTTTCTCCAAAAAGAATGTCTTACTCAATATTTTCACTTGAAGTTCTACCATTGTTTCAAATTTAATATGCATTATAAACTTTAATTAAAATACGTTAAAACAAATTCTGTTTATCAGGTCCAAAACCTGTCCTATTTGAATAAACAACCTTCTTTCCTCCTCTGTATATGTCAAGCAAACATCAAAATTCTGTTAATTTTTTTCTTTTAAACATCTAATTTATTATTTTTCCAATTCCATGAGTATTTGGCTAATTTAAGACATTATCACATTAAAAGTAGAATATTCCAGTGACATTTCACTGGCTTCTGTACTACCAGGATAAGCCCTTTTCCCTGACAATCACAGGTTTTATTTCTTCAGAACATCGTGTAACTTCCCTGCTTAAAAATGCAGAGGCTATGGGCCAACCCCGTTGCGCACTCGGGAGAGTGCCGCGCTGGGAGCGCAGCGACGCTCCCGCCGCGGGTTCGGATCCTATATAGGACTGGCCGGTGCGCTCACTGGCTGAGGGCAGTGCAGACGACACCAAGCCAGGGGTTGCGATTCCTTTACCAGTCACGAAAAAGACAAAAAAAAAAAAAAAAAAAAAAAAAAAAAAAAAAAAAAATGCAGAGGCTATCAATATCCTAAGAAAAAAATCCACATCATTAGCTAAAATTTCAAGGCCAATTATTTTGACCACAATTTACTTTTACACAATTTTTAAAATTCTGTTGTCTTAAATAAAAACTTTAAACCAATTAAATTTATCAGAGTTTATATGAGCAAAAAGCAATTCCTGAATTGGGCAGCACTCAAAACTAAAAAGAGATTCAAAGAGCTCTGTTTAGAAATGTGAGCAGTGAGCTTTTATAGCCTGAATGCTGAAGTAAGGTACAGAAATAGCTTGATTGATTACAGCTAGGCATTTGCCTTATTTGGATGTCGTCTGCCTGTGATTGGCTGAAACAGCTGCTTGTAATTAGCTCAGCCCCAGCTATCTGTTGCAAAAAATATACTCCTAAGTTAGGTTTCAGCTTTTTTATTTATTTTTTTTTAACATACTAAGTTAGGTTGCAGTTCACAACCTAGATGCAGCTAGGAATTCAGGGTACAAATACAGCCTCAGGCCAATGGCCCCATGCTTATGCAATTTAACAGTTTTTACTTCTTATTAACACCAAACAAGAGACTTCTGCCCCAGCTAGACTGATCCATCATTCCAGTACAATAGGTTATAATTCACTCACTCTGCAACTTGCATTCCCTTACACCTGTGTGGCTCTATACCTTGTCTTTCAAGTCTCATTTATATCCTGCCTCCTTAAAAACTGCCAATCTCTAAAACTCAGAGTACCGTACAATTTTTTATTTATTTATTTTTATTTATTTTTATTTTTTAGCATTTTTCATTTAGTACCCTTAAACAAACTGTGGGTGAAACTAGTTTGAATGTTTAGGTAATATGGTGCCTTATTCCCAGTAAGTACTCATGCAATAAATACAGAAGAAAAGAGTGAAAGAGTGAGTGATGGACCTTAGTAAGTATTTGAAGAAGGATTTTCTCATTTTAAATCAAATCAGGTATTGTTCAATGCCTAAACTGTCTGTTCGACCTGAGAACTAAATTTACCAGAAAGTATTTGCTTTAAAAAAACTCTCTGAGTTCTTCCTTAGATTTCTTGATTTAGGACTCTCTGTTAATGATTTCTAATCTTTGAAAACAATTCTAATTTACCATTGTAATAAATCTGCATTTTATGAACCTTGCCATTTTTATAAGAAACAAATTCTCTTTGAATCTGTTTATAACATCTTCAGATTTTGATACCTGCACTACTGTAGAGAAAAAAAAAAAAAGAGTTCAAAGTTTAAGTAATTTTATCAGGATAATTGCTATCCATTTGCTTTAGGCTTGTCAGGCATATATCAGTGATTTTTCAAACACCTTGTCTCCTAATCATTATTCATTTATTCATATAAGAACA
This sequence comes from Galeopterus variegatus, assembly GCF_000696425.1. NCBI lineage: Eukaryota > Metazoa > Chordata > Mammalia > Dermoptera > Cynocephalidae > Galeopterus > Galeopterus variegatus. Next base: position 8,314 of record NW_007728165.1, on the reverse strand, counting down.
TTTATTGGATGCCTGTCTGCTCAGTGCCAAGAACTGTGTTAGAGATTGAGGATAAAGGTAATAAATAACCAGTCTTTGTCTTCAGTTTTCCTTTCACTATCTTTATTACTTTATATTTAATAGGACTACATTTACATTACTTTTCTCTTTTTTTATTGAAACATAACTCATTGTACATATCTGTGGGATACAGCACTGAATATCAATACCTGTGTCCAATATGTGAATCTCAAATCAGGATAATTAATATATTCAACATTATGTAACAGTCATTTTTTCTGGCCCTTTACAGTTTCTCACTAAACCCCTCCCCACTTCCCTGTTTCCTGCTTCTGGTAACCTCAGTTCTGTTCCCTCCTTTTGAAAGTTCATTTGAGTATTGTGATTGTTGTATCTTTCTTTTTTTCTGTTTTATTTGTTTATTTTATTTTATTTTTTTAGCTCCATTTATGAGTGAGGACATGCAGTATTTCTTTTTCTATGCCTGGCTAATTTGACTTAATATAGTTTTCTCTAAGTTCATCCATGTTGCTGCAAATGGCAAAATTTTATTCTTTTGTATAGCACGCTAGTATCCTATTGTGTATATATACCACATTTTCCTTTTCCAGTCATCCATCAATGGGCATTGAGGTTAATTCCAACTTTTAGCTTTTGTAAATAGAGCAGTGATAAACATGGGAGTGCAGGTATCCCTTTGATATGATGATTTCCATTCTTTTGGGCACACACTAAGCAGAGGGACAGCTGGATCATATTGTCTTTCTATCTTGAGAGACTGGTTGTTTGAGGAACCTCCATACTGTTTTTCATAATGGCTGAACTAATTTATAATCCTACCAACAGTGTAGGAGGGTTACCAGTTCTCTGTATCCTCACCAGCATTTGTTATTCTCTTTTTGATAAAGCCATTCTAACTGGGGCGAGATGATATTTCATGTTGCTTTGATTTGCATATGCCAGATGCAGAGTGATGTTGAGCATTTTTTTCATTTATCTGTTGGCAAAAACTTATTGTCTTGCATATGTTGAACCATCTTTGCATCCCTGGAATGAATCCTACTTGATCGCGGGGTATGATTTTTTTTGATGTGTTGCTGTATTCTGTATGCTAATATTTCGTTGAGGATTTTTGTTTCTAGATTTATCAAAGATACTGGTTTGTAGTTTTCTTTTTTTGTTGTATCTTTGTCTGATTTTGATATCAGGGTGATGTTGGCCTCAAGCAGTGAGTTTGGGAGAATGGCCTCTGTTTCAATTTTTTGGAATAGTTTGCAGAGAATAGGTATTAATCCCTCTCTAAAAGTTTGGTAGAATTCAGCAGTAAAGCCACCCGGTTCTGGGCTTTTCTTTGTTGAGTGACTGCTGAATACTGTTTCAATCTCTTTGCTTGTAATTGGTCTCTTCAGGTTTTGTACTTCTTCCTGGTTCAATCTTGGTAGATTGTATGTTTCTAGAAATCTATCCATTTTTATCCTCCAGGTTTTAAAATTTGACATATAGTTTAATATAGTCTGTAATGATTCTTTGTATTTCTGTGATATTGGGTGTAATGTCTCCTTTTTCATTTCTGATTTTTGTTATTTGGGTATCCTGTCTTCTTTGTTTAGTTAGCCTAGGTAATGGTCTATTCGTTTATCTTCTCAAAAAAACAACTTTTTGTTTCATTGATCTTTTGTATCATTTTTGAGGGTCTCTGTTTCATTTAGTTCTCTGATTTTAATTTTTTTTTCTTTTTGTCTACTAATTTTGGGAATGGATTGTTCTTGTTTTTCCAGTTCTTGAAGTGTAGTGTTAAGTTGTTTATTTGAAATCTTTCTGTTCTTTTGATGTAAGCATTTATTGCAATAAACTTCCTTCTTAATACTGCTTTTTTCAGTATCCCCCAGGTTTTGGTATAATGTGTCTTTATTTTCATTAGTTTTAAGAAATTTTTTTGATTTCATATTTAATTTCTTCTTGGACCATAGGTCATTCAGGAGTATGTTGTTTAATTTCTATTCATTTATATAATTTCCAGAGTTTTGCTTCTTATTGATTGCTAATTTTAATCCATTGTGGTCTGAAAAGAAACTTGAAATGATTTCAATTTTTAAAAAATTTGTTGAGACTTGATTTGTGACCTAACATGTGGTCTATCCTGGAGAATTTTCCATGTGCTTCTGAGAAGAATGAATATTCTGTAGTAGTTGGAAGAAATGTTTCATAGATATGTGCCAAGTCCAATTGATCTAAAGTGTAGTTTAATTCCTGTGTTTCTCTGATATTTTGTTGACTAACTGATCTTCCCAATTCTGAGAGAGGGGTGTTCAGGTCCCCAGCTATTATTGTATTGGGGTATATCTCTTTCTTTAGGTCTAATAGTGTTTGCTTTATATATCTGGGTGCTCCAGTGTTGGGCACATATATATTTATGATGACTATGTCTACTTGCTGGATAGATCCCTTTATCATTATAAAATGGCCTTCTTTGTCTCTGTTTATCGTTTTTGGTCTAAAGTCTATTTTATCTGATATTGGAATAGCTGTTCCTGCTCAGTTTCGATCTTTTTTTGTTTGGTATCTTTTTCTTTCCCTTCACTCTTAGTCTGTGTGTCTTTACAGGTGATGTGAGTCTCTTGTAGATAGCATATAGTTGGGTAGAGCTTTTTGATCCAATCAGCTAGTCTGTGCCTTTTGAGTAGGGAATTTAATCCATTTGCATTTAGGGTTGTTACTGAATGGTATTGTCTTACTCCTGGCATTTTATCAATTTTCATTTGAATGTTTTAAATATCTTATCTTTTGTTTCTTTCTTTCCCCTTTATTGTTTGTCTTCGATGTCTGTTGGTTTTTAGAGGTGGTAAGATACAGTTTCTTTCTCTTTCATCTTTTCATTTTTGTTTTACCAGTGTGTTTTATTCTTTCTTGTGTATTCATGGTTATGATTATCATTTTTTGGATTCCAGATGCAGGACTCCCTTGAGGATTTCTTTTAGGGCTGATCATGCAGGAGTGAACTCCCACAGTTTTTGTTTGTCTTGGAAATACAATATTTCTCCTTCACTTCTGAAGGATAGCCTTACTGGGTATAGTATTCTTGGTTAGCAGTTTTTTCTTTTAGTATTTTGAATATATCAACCCATTCTCTTCTGACAGTTGAATTTCTGTTGAGAAGTCTGCTGTTAGTCTTTTTGGGACTCCTTTATAGGCGATGATGCTTTTCTCTTGCTGTTTTTAGGATTATCTCTTTTTCTTTTTCTTTGAGTTTTGCCACTTTGTCTATCATGTGTCTTGGACATGACCTTTTTGAATTGAATCTATTTGGGGATCTATGAACTTCCTGGATCTGAATATCCATGTCTCTCCCTATACCTGGGATGTTTTTGCTATTATTTCATTGAATGTGTTTTCAATGTGTTTCCTTTCTTGTCCCCTCCTGGAACACCATGATTCAGATGTTTGTGAGCTTAAGGCTGTCTGCTAGCTCTCTTAGATTTTCTTCTTCTTTTTAAATTCTTTTTTTTTCTTTGTGTCTGCTTGGGTTATTTCTAAAATACTGCCATCAAGATTAGAAATTCTTGCTTCTGCTTGCTCTAGCCTGCTACTTAAGCTCTCTGTTGTGTTTTTTATTTTGTTAAATTAATCCTTCATTTCCAGGAATTCTGCTACATTCTTTGTGAAGGTATTAATCTCTTTGTAAATTTCCACCTTCATATCTGGGGTAATTTTTCTAATTTTACTGTGTCATCTGACTGAATCTGTTTGTATCTCATTGAGTTTCCTTAAAACTGTTGCTCAAAATTTCTTTTCAGTCATTTAAAGGGTTTCCTGTTCTATGGGGTCTGGTACTTGACAATAATTGTATTCCTTTGATGCTGTTGTATTTTCTTATTTTTCGTATTTCTAGTATCTCTATGTTGATGTCTACTCACTTATTAGAGCAGTTGCTTCTTCTATTGCTCTGGAGTAGGCTTTGAGGATAGAGATTTCCTCCTGTAGATGTGTTTTGTATTGACCATTGAGTGTGGTGTTCTAGTATTGGTTACAGGTAGACACAGTTATGGAGTCTCTGTGGGTACTTCTGCCATGTTCAGTGTTGGAGTTGTGCATGAGTGCCTCAATGTCTAGGACATGGAATCACTTAGTCATTCCTTGCAAAGGTTAATGAAACTGTGTTGGACTGTTGAGGAAGTGGGCAAGATTTAAAGTTCTTGGGAACAGTGCCCCAGTGCCCCATTCACTCTTTGGCTGGGGTGGGTGACCCTCAGTGGGATTGTTGGCAACCTGCCTAACAGCATGACCCTGATGGGTGCACTGAAGAATACTGGAGCTCCTCAGTTTGAATGGGTGACCCTGAGCAGGCTTTCTACTTCTTCTTTCCTACATACAGAGGCTCTTCCTGTGTCCTTTCTTCCCCTGGTTGGAGGATAGGTTGGTGATGGTTGGGAATCTTCTTCTTATTCTATTTGGGTATCTTGGGCTTCTTCATTCTCTGGGAGTTCTATGTGTTTCTCTCTTCAGGCAGTCACGTGGACTGCACATGTATCTCCCACTCGCAGGTGTGCTATAGCTTGTGGCAGCATAATTCCCCTGTGGATTTGGCCACTGGGTCATTGGTATGCAGGTTTTCACCTCTTTATCCAGGCTGCACTGGTGACCCTCCTTGTACTGATGTAGTCCGGTGACCGGCAGGCCACCTGCACAGTGGTGATGGCTGCTGTAATGGTGGTGGCTGCTGCTGTGGTGACAGGCCATCCATATGGTGGTAGTGGCTGCAGTCTGCCTTTTGGTGGTGGTAGTAGTGTCTGTGTCTGTGGCAGCAGTGAGCCACCTGTGCAATTGCACGCTAACCTGTTGCTGGCTACATGTGGGGCTCCCTTCAGCTCCTGAGGTCCCTGTGCTCCTGCCAGCTGTCAGTGTGGGCTGTGCTCAGCTCCTGAGGTTTCCATGCTCCTCTGTTGAGTTTGCTAGAGCATCAGTTGCTAGAGCCATGAACTGGCAGTTGCCAGAGCCATGAGCTGGTACAAACAGTTAACTGGCAATTTATGCATTTACTCTTAAATTTTGTTTGTAACATTTCACATTTGAGTAATAAGATAAAAGTAGTGTGTGTGTGTGTTTCTTATTTTCTAGAAAAGCAAAAAACAGAATGGTGATATTCACACACAGTGTTTACTAATGTTAGAATAATAGAGGCTGTTTTTTTAAGCTCTGAATTTAGGTCATGTTGTTCTACCATACCATTTAATGAGGAAGCCACTCCCTACCCCATGTGTAAGTTGTGATTTAAGGTACCAATAGGGCTAGTTTAATTTTTAAGACTAAAATTTTAACTGGAAGTTATGACTAGTCAGAAAATTTGTATATATATTTTTTCTTTATATATAATAAAATGGCTTATCTTCTAAAATAAACTCAAGTTTTAAGCTCTTTTTTCTTAAAGAGCACAAATTAATCCTAGCCAAGAAAATAAATACCCTATAAGAAAAATGATATATTTCTTCCAAATCATAATATTTATTTCAATAAAGTGTCAATTTTTTACATGAAATTGTAAATAGAATTCACATTTCTGCCTGAGTCCTAATTGCGCTAGGAAGTCTATTCTTCTGAGAAAATCAGTCCAGTTTGCTAGTCAGAATGCTTGCTTTAAAAATATTATCAAAGAAAAGGAAACAATTATTCTATGGCAATTAAGAAGTGCCATGGTAAGACTTAGTAATAAAAAATAAGAAATAATCACAAAATTTCCACCAGAACATAAGTAAATTCTTCAAATACTGTGATGTATTGAAAACTGCTATAGTATGTAAAAAAAGAATCTTGGGTGGCCAGCTAGTACCATCTCTTTGCTTTAGGCAGATACTTCTGGGACCCCTGTGAGACAGGTATTTCTCTGACTTATCTAGGAATGGAACTTTATATCTTCTCATGGTTTTGCATTCTATTGTTTTGTTATATGTATGGCATTAGGCTTTTTCTTAATCTAAATGGAATCTGTCCTCCTCTTAATATGTCAGATATTTTGAAGAGTCAAATGCCAAATGATCTGTGTCTTGCTCATAACTTCCCTTTTTATTTCAAAAAGAAAGTTTTCTTCTTTTAATCATTTAAATATATCGATACTGAGACAGGCTAGGATCGGACTTGGCCACTTGAAGAATCCAGCACACCAGCAAAGCTATTTTCACAAATTAAGACAAGCAGCTATTTAACCACAGACTTCCCTGAGGCAGTTAGCCCCAACTCCTGTACACGCACAGAGCTTCAAAGTGACTGCTATATAACCCTCCTGGGGTGGCAGTAGTGAGCAACACTGCCACCTTGGACCTACTGAGCAGGCACAAGGACTGAAGCCCTAACTGAGCATGCATCCATGCCACAACCAGGAATAACATTATAGACCACCTCCAGAGGCAGAGAATGGTGACATTGGCAAACACTTCTTGCCCTATAAAGGACCTTTAGTTGCTCCCTTTAGGAAACCAACCAGAGGACCCTTCGTTGCTATGTCCCTTGTGCTCAAGCATAAACCACAATAAAACCTTGTCTGAATTTTTGCTCTGTCTCTTGTCAATTTCTGTTGCATAGAGAGCCAAGAACCTAGGATTGGTAATGATAGCTTGGTCATTAAATCTAAATTCAAAATTTTTGATTGATTAGGAAACATGTCATTCTTACATATTCCATTCAGACAGCTAAATCATGCCAGAAGGGGAAAATGCGTATTATTCTGGTTGACATTTCCCAGTCATTTCCTGTTTTCCTGTGCTTAATTTTCTCCAAATAATATTGGAACAAGCTGATTCCATGTATAAAATCTATAGGTAGATTTTGACTTACATTTAATTAAAGTGTCAAAGGTTTTTTTTCTCCAAATTAAGATATTAGAATAATCTTAAAGATTAAGAAAAAAAATAAAAGGACTATTCAGATATCGAATAATCAATTTTTTGTCAATTCATTCATTATAATGAATGCTAAAATATTAAGTTAAAGGCTACTTAGATTCTAAAATACATTGCTTGATAAGATGAAGATTTTCTGAGGAAAGAAAAGTCTAGCTAAATTATACTGCCTATTGCAAATGATGCTGCCAGCTTATTTAGATTTTTAACCTCTAGCAATAACAGATTATTTTGATAAATTATTCATATTTCTGCATTGTGCACCTTTTGCAATTTGCATATCTGGCTGCAAATAGGCCCTTCTTTTAGGCTTTAGTCCCCGTGGTCAGACAGGATGGCCAAAGGCTGCTTCATGATTAATTTCATCTCAATAGGGTAATTATCATACTGAAATGAAGCAATGCCCCTGAAATATGCTTTTCTGGAGCTATAAGTACAAGAGGCTTAGCCTAAGAGCTTTTAAGCATATAGTAACTTTTAGCTTAAATGTTAACGTTTCTCTTTTTTTAAGAGTTTCTACATCTAAAAATAACACTGAATTTCATAAGAATAGAAAGCAATAATTTAAAGTTTCATTTAGCAGCTCATTGGATTGCAGGATAATTTGTCATTAGTTTCTAGTATCTTATGCAAAAAAAGGATGTATACATTTTGAGGGATAAAAGAGGTTTTATATTGCTGGTTTAACTTTAGGCGCTGAACCAACAAATATGAATTGCTCTCCTGGTTTGTGGAAAAGTCATACAACTTTTCTATATTTAGTTTTCTTACCTAAGAACAGTCTAAATGCCTTGTACTATTGCAAAGTTAGCAAGAGATGGTTTTTAAAATATATTTCCACTTCTTTTTTTGAAAATTGCTTTTAAAAAGTTTGATTTGTAATTGAGTCCTGAAGAAATGTTTATTTTATGCCATGCTTTTAAACAGAATTCCTATATTTTCTAATCCATGCAAATTAATTGGAAACTTGTTTGAAATAGTGAAATTCTGCAAAATTCCCAAATGCAATCTGGGTCACAGTATATTCTGCCAAAAATCAAGTTCTGAAATATAAAATTAAAATGTTCACTGCATAATATGCAATCAGTGAGCAAAGAGATAAAGAAACCTTATTTAGTTTTGTATCATCTTAAAAATGAAACAGATTCCTAAATTTTTTTTTTTTCTTATTTTATTTTATTTTATTTTATTTTATTTTTTTTTTATTTTGTCAATATACACTGTATATGATTATTATGGCCCGTCACCGACACCTCCCTCCCTCCTCCCTCTCTCCCCTCCCCCCCAAGAATGTCCTTTCCGTTTGCTTGTTGTAACAACTTCATGGAAGTATAGTTGTTATATCTTCTTCCCCCCCCCCACCGGTTTTTGTGTGTGTGTGTGTGTGTATGTGGGTGAATTAGTTTGTTTGTTTTTCTTTTTTT